>NW_024734042.1:0-177500 GCF_018991925.1 Homarus americanus | reverse complement strand
ATTACCATCAACACTGAGGCCCGACCTTAACTTAACAATCTCACTTTCTTCTGTTACCTTAAGTACACTTGTTAGGCAGACAGCCTCTGTCAGCACCACACGAGGAAGTAAACCAGAGAGCAATGTTAATAAAATAATAAAGAGAGAAAATGGTAAACGGGGGAATGTTTACCTGGGAGGGGGGTGGGCGCTTCACGGCCTGGACAAGGCGTACACCTGCTGCCATGTGTTGGTCAAGTTTACTGATCCCTTTTGCTCTCCCCTCCAAGTTGGTTATCCTGGTGGAGTCGTGTATTGTTTTTTCACCGCCAAATCCCTCACGCCCTACATAACTTAATAAAACCATCTTAGCAGTGATCAAAATTCAATTCCGTCATGTTCAGTACTTTACGATCTCTGCTCTTTTGGGTAACTTGATCATCATACAGGAAATTACAATAATGGACTTTGTTTGTCATTGTACACTCTGGTCACACAGCTTGATGTTACCCCTTAACTTTTTATGATTCCGGGAACCATTCCAGCTTACTTTTTCTTGTACCTGGTGATGAGAAGCTTGTCCATCTACGATAAGGTCTCAGTGCCATTTAGACGCCATTAGATGAGTTACGGACATAAAAGAATTAACTCCATGAGAATTTGGTCTATGTTAATGACCACCTCCTAAGGGCTAGGGTTCACTCTAGCGATCCCCTAGAAGGATTCACGTCATTACGATCCATCCCAAGATTCGGAACCGGATTCGAGTCCCGTTTTAATCATCGGTGTCATACCGGTGTTCACGCCCAATAGTGCCTCGAGGAAAATCTCGGGCGTTTAAACCGTTAGCTCGATTTTAACATGTTTGATAAGCAACAAAATCCTGAATACGTTTCGGTGGTTTAAACGAAAGATCCGAGGCCTCACTGACACACCTGTTTGACTAGCCTTACTGCAAACAAACACACACACACACACTTTGTTTACACTCTTAATTTACGTTTTTTTTAGATGTGAATTACGGAGCAGCCATGGCAGACAACACCTGCTCCTATATACAGATCAAGACAGAAGATTCAATATCATAATTTAGCGGAACAACGAAGCAGCGAGACGAACTGTTAACATAAATCTAAGAAAGTGAGAGTTAAAGCGAATTAAGGGTTCGTTAGTTTCTACACCACGTCCTCCCTCTTAGTGGTTCAGACTCGGGAGTATTATCTGAATTTAAGGTGAGTTGTGGTGATACTGACAGTGCTGGGGTGTTGCCATAGTGTTGTCTATTAGGTGCTGGGTGTTGCCATAATGTTGTCTCTTGTGGTGCTGGGTGTTGCCATAGTGTTGTCTATTGTGGTGCTGGGGTGTTGCTACAGTGTTGTCTATTGTGGTGCTGGGGTGTTGCCATAGTGTTTATGTGGTGGCAGTGTTGCCATAGTGTCTATTATGGTGCTGGGGTGTTGCCATAGTGTTGTCTATTGTGGTGCTGGGGTGCTGCCATAGTGTTGTCTATTGTGGTGCTGGGGTGTGCCATAGCGTTTATTGTGGTGCTGGGGTGCTGCCATAGTGTCTATGGGTGCTGGTGCTGCCATAGTGTTGTCTTATTGTGGTGCTGGGGTGCTGCCAGTGTGGTCTGTCAGGTGGTGCTGGTGTGTTGCCACAGTGTTGTTTCATTGTGGTGCTAGTGCTGCTAGTGTTGTCTATTGTGGTGCTGGGGTGTTGCCATAGTGTTGTTTATCGTGGTGCTGGGGTGTTGCCATAGTGTTGTCTATTGTGGTGCTGGTGTGCTGCCATAGTGTTGTCTATTGTGGTGCCAGTGTGTTGCCGCAGTGTTGTTTTATCGTGGTGCTAGGGTGCTGCCATAGTGTTGTCTATTGTGGTGCTGGTGTGTTGCCATAGTGTTGTTTATTGTGGTGCTGGGGTGCTGCCATAGTGTTGTCTATTGTGGTGCTGGGTTAGTGTTGTCTATTGTGGTGCTGGTGCTGCCATAGTAGTCTATTGTGGTTGGGTGTTGCCATATTGTTGTCTATTGTGGTGCCGGGGTTGCCAGTGTTGTCTATTGTGGTGCTGGTGCTGCCATAGTGTTTATTGTGGTGCTGGGGTGCTACAGTGTCTATTGTGGTGCTGAGGTGCTGTTGTCTATTGTGGTGCTGGGGTGTTGCCATAGTGTTGTTTATCGTGGTGCTGGGGTGCCATAGTGTTTATTGTGGTGCTGGGGTGTTGCCATAGTGTTGTTTATCGTGGTGCTGGGTGGTGCTATAGTGTTTATTGTGGTGCTGGGGTGTTGCCATAGTGTTTATTGTGGTGCTGGAGTGTTGCCATAGTGTCATAATAATAACCTAAACAATTTACTCAGTCTTATACACCCTGTAACACAACCTGGGAGGAGGAGGTTAGGTTAGGGAAGAAGCAGTTAGGTTAGGGTTCGCGTTAGGTTAGGGTTAGCGATAGGTTAGCTAGGTTAGGTTAGCTAGGTTAGGTTAGGTCTGCGTTAGGTTAGGTTAGTTTAGGGTAGGGTTAGGTTAGGTTAGGTTAGGTTAGCGATAGGTTAGCGTTAGGTTAGGTTAGCGTTAGTTTAGTGTTAGGTTAGGTTAGGTTGGGTTAGGTTGGGTTAGGTTAGGTTAGGTTAGCGTTAGGTTAGGTTAGGTTAGGTTAGGTTAGGTTAGGTTAGCGTTAGCGTAGTTGATTTTAAGGTGAGATAAGTAGAAGGACTAATCTTCAGGTGATCTAAATAGTGTAGTTACGACATAGTGAGAGAGAGATGTTTATAACGTGTTCACCAGTCAACACCACCAGTCATCAACACCACCAGTCATCAACACCACCAGTCATCAACACCACCAGTCAACACCACCAGTCATCAACACCACCAGTCAACACCACCACTAGGTCACCACTCAACACCACTAGTCAATTATTCAGTCAACACCACCAGTCATCAACACCACCAGTCATCAACACCACCAGTCAACACCACCAGTCGTGAACGTCACTGGTGATGGTCACCAGCCTGCGGTAATGGTTTCCCTGAAGCCTTCGTCGGTTCACTACGTAAAGGCCGGAACTGTCCACCTCAGTAAACACGGCGCCAGGGTTGTGGTGGTGGTCATCTGTGGCGGTGGTGGTATTGGTAATGGTGGTTGGTGGTAGTGGTAGTAGTGGTGGTGGGGGTGGTAGTGGTAGTAGTGGTGGTGGTGGTATTGGTAATGGTGGTTGGTGGTGGTGGTAGTGGTAGTAGTGGTGGTGGTGGTGGTGGTGGTGGTAACTGTAGGTGGTTGTTGTAACTGTAGGTGGTGGTGGTGATAGCTGTAGGTGGTGGTGGTAATAGCTGTAGGGTGGTGGGTGATAGCTGTAGTGGTGGGTGATGAAGGCAGGTGGTGGTGATAGCTGCAGGTAGTTGTGATAGCTGTAGTGTGGTGGCAATAGCTGTAGGTGGTAAGGATAGCTGTAGGTGGTTGTGATAGTTGCAGGTGTGATAGCTGTAGGTAGGTAATAGCTGTAGGTGGTGTGGTGTTGTATTGCAGGTTGGTTGTAACTGTAGGTGGTAAGTAATAGCTGTAGGGTAGGATAGCTGCAGTAGTGGTGTGTTAGCTGTAGGTGGTTGTTGCAACTGTAGGTGGTGGGTAAATAGTTGTAGGTGGTTGTGATAGCCAGGTGGTCAGATAGCTGTAGGTGGTGGGTGATGTCAGGTGGTGATAGCTGCAGGTAGTTGGGATATGCAGGTGGTTGCAGCTGTAGGTGGTTGTGGGATAGCTGCAGGTGGCAGGTGATAGCTGTAGGTAGGTGATAGTTGTAGTTGTGATAGCTGTAGGTGGTAGTAATAGCTGTAGGTGGTGTGGTGATAGCTGCAGGTGGTGGCCAGGTGGTGGTGATAGCTGAAGGTGGTGGCAATAGCTGTAGGTGGTAAGGAGGAAGCTGCAGGTGGTTGTGATAGCTGTAGGTGGTAGATAGCTACAGGTGGTGGTGAGAGCTGCAGGTGTAGCAGACAGAGGTGGTGGTGATAGCTGTGGTGGTGGTGGATAACTGTAGGTGGTGGTGATATTGCAGGTGGTGCAATAGCTGTAGGTGGTAGGTGAGATGCTGTAGGTAGGTGATAGCTGTAGGTGGTGGTGATAGCTGTAGGTGGTGGTAATAGCTGTAGGTGGTGGTGATAGCTGTAGGTGGTGGTAATAGCTGTAGGTGGTGGTGATAGTGGTTAGTGTAGCAGTAGTGATGAAGTAGAAGTCTGTTCACGTGGACATTATACTGTCCTTGCTTCATCTCTCTCTCTCTCTCTCTCTCTCTCTCTCTCTCTCTCCATAGACACGTCACCATTACCTCACACATCCGCCCAAGAGACTCTAATTTACTATGACGTCACGACTTCTTAGAAGAGAAGACGTTACCTGTGTGTCCGCTACCTGTCCTTCCCCCACGTATACACCCTTGACTCATCCATGTATACACCCTTGACCATCCATGTATATACACCCCTCTTTGACTCATCCGTATATACACCCTTGACTCATCCGTATACACCCCTTGACTCATCCATGCACGACACCCTTGACTCACCCATGTATAGACACCCGTGACTCATCCATGTATACACCCTGACTCCCCCATGTATACACCCTTGACTCATCCATGTATAGACACCTTGACTCATCCATGTATAGACACCCTTGACTCATCCATGTATAGACACCCTTGACTCATCCATGTATACACCCTTGACTCATCCATGTATACCCTTGACTCCCCATGTATACACCCTTGACTCATCCATGTATAGACACCCTTGACTCATCCATGTATAGACACCCTTGACTCATCCATGTATAGACACCCTTGACTCCCCCATGTATACACCCTTGACTCATCCATGTATAGACACCCTTGACTCCCCAATGTGTATACAGCTCATCCATGTATACACCCTTGACTCATCCATGTATAGACACCTTGACTCATCCATGTATAGACACCCTTGACTCCCCCATGTATACACCCTTGACTCATCCATGTATACACCCTTGACTCATCCATGTATTAGGCACCCTTGACTCATCCATGTACACCTGACTCATCCATGTATAGACACCTTCGGCTCATCCATGTATAGACACCCTTGACTCCATGTATACACCCTTGACTCATCCATGTATACACCCTTGACTCATCCATGTATAGACCTCATCTCCTCCCCCCGCAGCACACACGGAAGAGGCAGACTCGACACGGCCTTGGGCTGCGTTAATGTGATCCAACTCCATGACGACTGGCTGGCCGATGCTCATCCACACCAACATTCTCCTAGATCATCAGACCATTTATTTGACGGTAAAATCTTAATACAATAATAATAATAATAATAAAACTTACTTTAGTGGTAGATTAACTGCAGTTCATAGTCATTAACGATAGTGTGATGGTGTTGTGGGGGGTCTCCTTGTGGTCTGCGATAACCTGGTGTTGATGTTTGATTTTTTTTTTTTTTTAGTGTGTTTTAAAATTTTGTGGTTTGTGTGTCGTGGTTTTGGTTATTATTAAGTATGGGAGAAGAGAGAGAGAGAGAGAGAGCCACATGAACTTGCTCCTCCTCGTCATTCAACACTACCCAGACACACTCAACGATCAGGAAGGAGCCTTAAGTCGAGGATACACCTGGAAGACCCGTTTGACTGACCAGCGAGGCAAAACAAACCAGTTTTGCTGGTGTCTTCCCCATACCCGGGTCACTGTGCCTCCACCACCACCACCACCACCACTACCACCTCTACCACCACTACCGCCACTATCCAACACTATACCGTCACACATCACCACCACCCAGTACAGCACCATCACCCAACACTAGAACCCAGCATAACACCAGCACCACAGCAGCAACCACCACTACCACACAGCACACAAAAACCTGCGTGGATACTCTCCTTGGAACGCTAAATTTCCCAATTTTGGAGCTCGCGACCGTGAAAAAAAATCGTCTATTTATGTCTCGGTCGTGAGTCTCTCGTGATAGCTTCAACAATCTGGGCACATAGGAACCACAATCTCATTCAGTTAATAACGACTTTACCTCATTAGAGATGAAAATGGTGTAGATAAAGTAATGGACCGGGAGTCAGCGTTTTCATTTTACAAACCACAAATACCATCAAAGTTTTCGATTAGGAATTCAGATAGAAAATTTAGAACCGAATGTAAATTAGTCCTATAAGCACAACATAAACATCGTGAATTTCTTCCATTACCACAAAACAAAAAGCCAACAACCTCATCTATTTTTCAACTATATTCTTCGTTTTAACCCCCAGTAATTTCCACCATGATACTCAATGACTGGAAAATTTGTCCATCTCTGGCAATTTCTGGAGATTAATGTCTAGGTTTGGGACAGCCAGAAGACCAGGCTGTGTTGGTCTCTGATGCCGTGGGTCTGATGGTGAGGTTTACGCTGCTGTCTTGCCGTGTACTCCAGATGCTGTGAGAATATATCACTGACGGGGTTTATTATTTGTAATATCGGGATGACTTTTTGTTGGTTTACCTTCCCCTATCTTCCTTCCTTTGTTGCTTGTTCCTCTCTCATTTATCCGCTCATTTTGCTTCCTTCACTCCCCGTCATTTCCTGTTTCTTCTTCTCGTCTCTCCTCTGCCACATTTTCTTCGTCTTTCTCCCTTTGCTCCCTCCTCCTCCAACTACTTCTCCTCCTCTTCTCCATCTCATTTTTATCTATCCTTTGTCTCCTTTTCTATCTTCTTACTCTCCTCCTCCTCCTTCCATCTTCGTTTCTTACGTTGACTCAAACTATTCCTAACGACTTTTTTCCTAGTAATGTTTCACCTCTAAATGATGTCTTTTTATTACAGGGTGAACGAGGAGATGGGTGAGTTGAGTTTATTCTCTTGGTTCTGTTCATCCTGTCATTTAGATTGTGATCTCTTAATACTTACAGGATGAGAGGGTTTGTTCTCTGTGCATCCTGTGTTTAAAGTGCATGAACATTCCTTCTTTTTTTAATTAGAGGATGAGAGAGGAGTCGTGCTCTGTTCATCCTGTGATTTAGGTAATTTGATTTAATTTATTTACTTTAGGATGAAGATTAGTCGTGTTCTGTTCATCCTCTGATTCAAAGTTCTAAATTTCTATTTTATTTTTATTACAGGATAAGTGAGGGTTTGTGTCTGCTCCATCCTGTGAGTAATACTGAATTTTTTTCTTGTAGGATGAAGAAAGCTATGATAGGTCGTTAAATTCCTGCTTCAGAGTATCCTGGGATTTTATATATTGATGAGAGAGAAGAGAGAGACCAAGATACGAGACAGGCACAGAGCAGACACAGATGAACAATAATGTACACACACACACACACACACACACACACACACACACACACACACACAAACACACACACACACACACACACACACACACACATGTGAGTAAATAAAATTAAATAGACCAAAATTAACGAACAAACACAAACAAATACACAAACAGACACCATAACAAAAGACAGAAACAAACAAGAACAAACAAAAAACAGAAAGAACAGAAACAAACAAGAACAAACAAAGATACAAAATACACAAACAAATAAATACACAGACAGACACATGGAACAAAGGGGCAAGAAACAATAACAAAGACAGAAGGGAGGGAGTGTTCAAGTTGTTCTTTACCTGTGGAAATAATAGTGACAGGTAGACCACCACTACCTCAGCCACTACCTCCAGCTACTACACTCAACCACTACTCCAGCTACTACCTCCATTACTACCTCCCTACTGCCTCCATTACTACCTCCAGCTACTACCTCCCACTGCCTCCAGCTACTACCTCAGCTACACCTCCAGCTACTACTCCAGCTACTACCTCCAGCTACTACCTCCAGCTACTACCTCCAACTACTACCTCCAGCTACTACCTCCAGCTACTACCTCCAGCTACTACCTCAGCTACTCCCTCAGCTTCTGCCTCCAGCTACTACCTCCAGCTACTACCTCCAGCTACTGCCTCCACTACCTTCCACTACCTCCAGCTTCTTCCTCCAACTACTACCTCAGCTACTACCTCCAGCTACACCTCCAGCCACTGCTCAGCTACTACCTCCAGCTACTACCTCCAGCTACTACCTCAGCTTCTACCTCCGCTACTCCCTCCAACTACTACCTCCACTACTACCTCATTCTACCTCCAGCTCTACCTCCGGCTACTACCTCCAGCCACTACGCTCCTTCTCCTCACTACTTTTCCTCCAGCTACCCCAGCCACCACTCCAGCTACTACCTCCAGCTACTACCTCCTGCCACTACCTCCAGCTACTACCTCCAGCTACTCCCTCCAACTTCTACCTCCAGCTACTACCTCCAGCTACTACCTCCAGCTACTCCTCCAGCTACTACCTCCAGCTACTACCTCCAGCTACTCCTCCAGCTACTACCTCAGCTACTCCCTCCAACTACTACCTCCAGCTACTACCTCCAGCTACTACCTCCAGCCACTGCCTCCAGCTACTACCTCCAGCTACTACCTCCAGCTACTCCTCCAACTACTACCTCCAGCTACTACCCCTCAGCTACTACCTCCAGGCTACTCCACCACCTCCAGCTACACCTCAACTTCTACCTCCAACCACTACCTCCAGCTACTACCTCCAGCTACTACCTCCAGCTACTACCTCCTTCTACTTCTCAGCTACTCTCCCAGCTGCCTCCAGCTACTACCTCCAGCTTCTTCCTCATCCTCCAGTCTCCATGTGCTACTACCTCCAGCTACTCCTTTTGTCAGCTACTCTCAGCCACTACCTCCGCTACCTCCGGCTACTGCCAGCTCTTTACCTCCTTTCTGCTGCTGCCTCCAGCTACTGCATCCAGCTACTGCTCCAGCTACTACCTCCAGCCACTGCCTCCAGCTACTACCTCCAGCTACTACCTCCAGCTACTACCCCAGCTCTACCCCAGCTACTACCTCGGCTACTGCCTCCAACCACTACCTCCATACTACCTCCAGCTACTACATCCGCTACTACCTCCAGCTACTACCTCCAGCTACTACCTCCAACCACTACCTCCCAGCTCCTCCTGCCTCCAGCTACTACCTCCAGCTACTACCTCCAGCTACTACCTCCAGCTACTGCTTGCCATATCTTCAGCCACTACCTCCAGCTACCTCCTTTCTACCTCCAACCACTGCCTCAGCCACTACCTCCAACCACTACCTCCAACCACTACTCCAACCACTACCTCCAACACACTATCACCACAACTGCCAACTCTACTATTACCACCACTAACAACATCATTATTATCGCCACTACCACCATCAGGCATTACTACCATTCCACCAAATATCACTGCCACCACAATCATAACCACCACCACCTACTCATACCACCACCACCACTACCACCACCACCACTACCACCACCACCACTACCATCACTACCACCACCACCACCACTACTACCTACGACATAACACAACCAAAGCCGAAAACAGCAATAACACAATAACAAGATTCAGTGATAAAGGACAAGACCAGAGACACAAAGAAGGAAAGACATGGAGGAAGAATAAAGAAGATAAATAAGACAAGGAGAAGGGGAAAAAAAAACTCGATAATTCCACGACATTTTAAGAAGACAGAAATAGCAGAACCACTAAAGATGTTAAACAAGGAGGCAAACAAGAACAAACACAGAGAGTGAAGGAATAACCGGGTGAATGACTGAGAAATAGAGAAAGAAATAATAAGAAATTATAGAAATGTGAAGAGAAAAGTATTATAGATGAGAGATGTGAAGGAAATATGGAAGAGAAATTAGAGAGAAAAACACGGAGATAGGAGAGATAAAAGTAATAGTAAGATAAAGAGATAATGTGTACCCAAGGCTGACCAACCCACACGGTAGGGCTTGGAGGATGTGGGTGTCCTCCTCGATACCTGACCAGGTAGGTGTTGAAGGAGGACCTGTATACTGCCTTCTGGTCGTCGTGTGGTTGAAGGAGGTCCTGTATACTGCCTCCTGGTCGTCGTATGGTTGAAGGAGGACCTGTATGCTGCCTCCTGGTCGTCGTGTGGTTGAAGGAGGACCTGTATACTGTTTTCTGGTCATCGTGTGGTTGAAGGAGGACCTGTATACTGTCTTCTGGTCGTCGTGTGGTTGAAGGAGGACCTGTATACTGCCTCCTGGTCGTCGTTTGGTTGAAGGAGGACCTATACTGCCTCCTGGTCGTCGTGTGGTTGAAGGAGGACCTGTATACTGTCTTCTGGTCATCGTGTGGTTGAAGGAGGACTGTATACTGCCTCCTGGTTGTCGTGTAGTTTGTGGAGCGTGTACGTGGTTCATCGTCAATACATGTACTGCGACACACACACACACACACACACACACAGATAAGGACAACGTAAAAACATGAAATTTCGGCAATTGATTTGACAAAAGTAATTAATGGTTGAATATAGCAATATATTAGTGATTACCATGGTCCTCAAGATTCTTCAATTCAATTTTCTCTCGTATATTTTTTTCTTTGCTACCTCAAGAGATTGACACGATCCTCGCTGTCAGACGAAATTTTAAACATTACTTACACTCAAGTATAGAGGCAATGACAGGCTAATAAAAATGTGTTAGATAATCATTAGGTGACAGGTGGTGGCATTCATCGTCAGTGATGAACGTGACACACCTGTACACACGGCGTCTCAGGTGGGAGCCTTCACGTGCAGGTAATATTGTCTGCCGGTGATCACTGGCAGGTAGGCACATCCTGTTGATGTCTTCATATAAACTCTTATTTAGTCATTTATCCTAATTATCAAAACGTATTATTACTGGAATAATATTACCTGAAGATTAGTCTCTATCTTATTTTATCTGTTCATTAAACACCCTAAGGCTACCTGGGGGTTAGTTTAGGTTAGGTTAGGTGAGGCAGGTTAGGTCCGGTTAGTTTAATTCAGGTTAGGGTAGGTTAGGTTAAGCTTGGGTGATATAAGCTGGGGTTAATCTTCGGTGACCCAGAAAAATATTATTAATAATGAATGAGGTCGACAAGACTTAGCCTTATCAGTAAAGTAGGTCCCATAGGCATGACTGCCCGTTAGGGACAGTGTGGATACAGTACACTGTATACTAAGCCTTCAGTACACAAGAGAGCATGTATGGGGTGCTGCTCTCAACCACATTCACTTTCTAAAGTTGTAGACTTAGGTACCCATTTACAGCTGGGTGAACTGCAACCGCCCGGCAGTCGACCACCGACCCTTGGAACAGGAGGCGAATGTATCCACTCGACCGTGGCGCCACGCTAATAATAAATATAATAATAATAATAATAATAATAATAATAATAATAATAATAATGATATTAATAATAATAATAATAATAATAATAATAATAATAATAATAATAATAATAATAATGATAATAATAATAATAATGATATTAATAATAATAATAATAATAATAATAATAATAATAATAATAATAATAGTAATAAAACTCTGACAGAAACAGGTTTACTGTATATAAACGTGGGATCTGACCTTCAGACTCCTGTAGTGAGTCATACCATGTTAACGTGAGGCGGACGAGTCACCTGAGGCTGGATTATTATATCGACTTGGACCTAGACGATATAATCCAGCCTAGGTCACTAGGTCAACAAAACGAATATCTACATGACATACTTAGGCTGCGAGGTGAGTGTGGTGATGGGTGTGTGAGTGTGGTGGTGGGTGTGAGGTGTGGTGGTGGGTGTGTGGTGTGGTGGTGGGTGTGTGGAGTGTGGTGGTGGGTGTGTGGGTGTGGTGGTGGGTACGTGAGTGTGGTGGTCAGGTGTGTGAGTATGGTGGTGGAGTGTGTGAGTGTGGTGGTGGGTGTGTGAGTGTGGTGGTGGGTGTGTGAGTGTGGGGTGGTGGGTGTGTGGAGTGTGGTGGTGGGGTGTGTGAGTGTGGTGGTGGAGTGTGTGGTGTGGTGTGGTGGGTGTGTGTGGTGTGGTGGTGGAGTGTGTGAGGTGTGGTGGTGGGGTGTGTGGTGTGGTGGTGGGTGTGTGGTGTGGTGGTGGGTGTGTGGAGGTGGTGGGTGTGTGTATGGGTGTGTGAGTGTGGTGTGCGATTGAGATATCGTCCTCAAGGTGTTAAGTCATCATACTCAATGGATTATCATTGTTACTCAAAGGGTTAAAGCATCATACTCAAGAGATCAAAAGACTATAAACAAGAGGTTACGTCATTGTACTCTAGGGGTTAAATCATTGTACTCAAGGGTTAAATCATTGTACTCAAGGGATTAAATCATTGTACTCGAAGGGTTAATCAATGTCCTCGTAGGGTTAAAATATCATAATCAAGAGGATATGGCACTGTACTCAAGAGGTTAAGGTATCGTACCTGAGGGATTAAAGTGTTGTACTCTTAGACATTAACTCATCATACTGGAGGAGATAAAGGGATAATTGATAATTGATAAGTAGACTAAATTAAAATCGACTTCAAACAATATATAGTAGATATTTACTTTACATTAGGGGGAAGACGCACTACTTACATTAACTTTTACTTTAGCTGTATTTAAAGTGTTGAGACTCGCAAGTATTTTGTGGGTTGGTCACTTAACCCTTCAGAGTAAAGAGTAATGGTTGCTAGTTTCTTGTTTTTGTTCAGGTCAGGTCAAAGGTAGAGGAGAGAGAAAGACTGTCATAAGAATGTGTAAATGTCACCATAAGTTGACCCTGAGTGATAAGGTGTAGTAAAGATATGTATAGTTGGTGGTCATGTTTTGGTGTGTTGGAGGGTGTGTTAGTGTGTGTTGGAGGGTGTGTGAGTGTGGTGGAGGTGTGTGTGAGTGTGGTGGAGGTGTGTTAGTGTGTTGGTGGGTGTGTTGGTGTGTTGGAGGGTGTGTTAGTGTGGTGGAGGTGTGTTGGTGTGGTGGAGGGTGTGTGTGTTGGTGGATGTGTTAGTGTGGTGGAGGGTGTGTGGGTATGGTGGAGGGTGATGGTGTGAGAGTGTTGGTTTATGTGTGTGTGTACTAATGAGTGTAGTGGTGGGTGTGTAGTAAAGGTGTTTGTTCATAAATAGACTGGTTCACTATGTTCAGGTAAAGTGTATATATATATAAATGAACACATAGGTTGATTAAAAATGCATATAATAGTTCAGGATATTCATAAAGTATTGTTAAAATGATATATAAAAAAATGGAATGCTAATAGAGTGAGGGTAAGTTATAATGACGTATCAAGTTATCGTAGGGAGAGAGAGCGGTGGACGGCTGGCGGGGTCATCAACACTGGTCACTCACCCGGGTAGTGGGGAAGACGGTATGGCCTTCTGCTTCCCGTGTTCACAGCTCATAAGAAATAGTAAAATATCTCCATGTTGCCTTTTTTGGGGGGGAAATAGATTGATTCTGTTACTTCAGGTATTCGCTGGATTAACGTATATTCTTTTTTAAGATATAATTGTCGGTCATTGTACGATACATTGTTATATGATGAAAACTAAGAAGGATCTGCTTTTATAGTGAATTTAAAAATGAAATTAAATAAAATACGATAAATAATTTGCCTATTAGAATTGATAATTATGTTAGATATTTTGTTGAGAAATATGTATAAAAATAATAATCACGAAAGTATAAAAAATACTTTAAAAATGAATTAACTTATAAGAGATGAATTACTGTTAAAGTTCACACTGAGTTAAAGAAACATTTAACAAGTTCATGTTGGCTGCCTCGAGGATCCTTCAGTCGTTATGGCCAAGAGGAAATAAGTGTTTTGTGAACAGCTCAGTAAATAGTGTCAGAAAGAGACACTTACGAACCTCGCCAGCTATCATATAATTCAACATTACCGCACACTAACTCTCTTACATAATTCTCAGTATTTCGTGATATACAGTATTTTTCATGTTAAGTCATCATCTTCATAGTGAATAATATTACCAAATCATCATTATTTTGTTAATTTTATGAAATGCTTGTATATACAGAGAACATTCCTGGTGTTAAAAATGAATATGAGAACGGCAGCTTTACATGTACACTACTACGAGAAAAAATACACAGTAAGTTAAAGTCATTCATAACACCATATAGTCTAACAGTAATACACGTTACTGGCAACACTATGACACCGGAAGCCCGTCAAGATATCGTCGCCTTTTATAAATATTCCAAGTGTCGTCTTCCGCCACGTGAAGATGACCGTCATGTCCTCAAATACTTAATAAACAAACTAAATCCTCTACAGTGTCCATACATGAATACTTTGGCGAACTAACGGGTCAGTAAACAGTAATACCGTGGCCAGAGTGAGGAAGCTGTGGGAACATTAACACAGAAACGTCATAATGATAGACCCAAGGCTGTGTGTTGTGACGATTGTTTCTTGCTGTGTGTGTGACCTCTGATGCCATGCCTAACCTAACCTAACCTAACCACTCAGCGTCAGAGGACCAAGACAATAAATCCTTCAGGTAAAAACGAGTCTCAAGTAACCTTATTTTTTTTACCTCACCGTAAGTCGAGGATCATTGAATGTTTTTTATTTTTAATTTGATACTCATGGATCTGTTGACGTCTCAATCAGGAATGTTGCAAGTTTGGAGAATTAAACAAATATAAAAACAAATTATATACACATAAATTTCTATAGACTGATAAATATAGATAAATAGATGTAGATATTGATAAGATACCTTTATAGCTTAACTACAACTAAATACAGAGACAAATACATAACACAGGTATTACTACATGTTACTGGTCGTCTGTGGTGTCATGTATACCATAAGTGGTCAAGTCTGCCACCACTGAGGTTGTCCCCTGGTGGTGGTAGACAACAACCCACCTTCCACCACCCTCACCTGGTGACTTAACATCAGGTGTTACGTTACAGAAGGTAAGGTATTGTCTAATTAACACAATGGATACCCAAATACAAGGACCACACCATCATATATCACCTTTAAGACCACACCATCACATCAAGACCATAACAAAAACCAAGACCACTTTAAGGTCCACAAATCGATCACTTAGGTTCTCAACCCGAATCCCAGAGATGAGGAAGTTTACCCCCAGCAGTGAACTATCTGACTGGGAGGTACATGACCGCTGGCCAGTTGAGGGCGTGCGGGCGTGGTAGGGAGGGCAGGGTCAGGTGGGGTCACGGGCGGGGGCGTGGGAACTCTTACCACGCTCTCACGGAAGTCTGGCGAGGGCATTAAGAAAGGGAGAGGGAGGGAGGAAAGGGGGAGGAGGAAAGGGGGAGGGATGAAAGGGGGGAGGGAGGGGGAGGGGGGAGGGATGGGGGAGGGAGTCTCTAGAGAACTTTATTGACGTGTGTTGATGTGAGGAGGGCAAGAGTCTGTTGAGTGTGTGTGTGTGTGTGTGAGGGGTGATATGATAGAGGTGTATAAATGGAAGTCATGGCTAAACAAAGGCGACATTACAAAGGTACTCAAATTATCCAACCAGGAGCGAACTCGTAACACTGGTTTGAAAATAGAGTAGTGGACGAGTGGAACAAGTTACCAAACATCATAATTAACTCAAATACAGTGGATAGCTTCAAACAAAGATTGGATGCGTATATGAACAATAGCAGTTGGGTGTAAATGGGAATGCCAATAGTCCCGCTGCAGTTTCCTCCATTCTTATGTTCTTATGTTTTTAAGTGTGTGTGTGTGATAACTGTATGATTCTGGTGGTGATGACGGTGGTGGAGACAGGTGTTGTAGTGCTAAGCGATCAGTGTTATAATGGCCACTACACAATCCTCAGTAGCGATGGTTCCTGCTGGCGTCTACCGTTGCCAGCTATCATTATTACCTTCCAGAGCATCACCCTGCCTGCTGAGTAAGGGAGCTTGGAGGAGCTTGGAGGTAGTAAGAGAAGTGAGGGCACGAAATAACGCACCAATCTTTAACAGTTCAGAAATAATAAATATAATAGGAGTTCTATATATAGTTTATTCTCTTTGTGGTCATGAAAACTATTAAAACTAAGAACTATTAAAACTAAGAACTATTAAAACTAAGAACTATTAAAACTGAGAACTATTAAAACTAAGAACTATTAAAACTAAGAACTATTAAAACTAAGAACTATTAAAACTAAGAACTATTAAAACTAAGAACTATTAAAAGAAAACTATTAAAACTAAGAACTATTAAAACTAAGAACTATTAAAACTAAGAACTATTAAAACTGAGAACTATTAAAACTAAGAACTATTAAAACTAAGAACTATTAAAACTAAGAACTATTAAAACTAAGAACTATTAAAACTAAGAACTATTCAAACTGAGAACTATAAGAACTGAGACCTATTAGAACTGAAGCCTTTTTGACCAGGAACTGTGCTATAATCAGGAACTGCAGCTCTCAACACCCGGACACCCGGAGAAATTATACAGATGAGCGTGGGAAGAGAGAGAGAGAGGGAGTCAGCACTGAGGAATGAGATACTGTATTCAAGGATATGACAATAAAAATCCCTCCAAGAGACCTGATTGGCCTCGAACGCAAGAAAAATGACAGTGGACGTAAGATTGCTTCAATAATCCCAGAATGACGCGGGAGAATTGGGCAGGGAAGTACGTTTTAGTAACGACAATTACCATGATTGAAAAAAAAATGTCACAGAATAACATGATGGAGCCGACAGAGTTAAAAATTCCATTGTGATTGCGAGTAAAAAGTTAGTAATTGTAAGCGATTTGAAAGGAAGAAGCTAATTACGGATGAGTTAAGAAGTATGATGCTGTTAATAAATGCAATAATAATAATAATAATGAAGAGAAAAATATGGCATTGACTTAATATAACCGAGAAATAAAGACTAGACACAAACTATTACACTGACCCAAATGATAAAATGAGTAAACGAAAGAAAATAAGGGCGAAAACTAGTAAAAATGAACAAAAAATATATATAAGTGAATATAATAAACTGATAATCACAATAATGGTGATAGTCAAGATAAAACAACAAAAAAGAAAAACACTGAAGAAGACAAAACACAATGAAATCATAAAGATCCGAACAAATATAAACGTTATGAAGATAAAATATCCTACACCTCAAATAACAAAAGAATAACGACAAAACCTATAAAACATTAATCTAAATCTAAGAAAAATTGATAAGAGAATAATAAACAATACCTTAGAAGACAAAAGAACATCGGCTGTTGGAAAAAAAAAAGAAACACGATCCTTAATACCAAACTCACAATAAAGGAAATAAACAACTTTGACATAAATACAAGGAAAACAAAAGAACAAACACGCCTAAATGCAAGACTTCAATCACAACAAATAAATAAAACGCCTATGGACCTTAAATAACTAAATAAATACGTAACAGACTTCAAAATATTAAAAAAAAAACTTTTGGCCACAGATAAGTAAAACAAAAATCGACAAGAAAAACAAACAAAATATTCCCCTGTAAGTAAAACAATAATATCGACAAAATGAAACACCTTTGGATCATAAATAACGTCTCAATCACCAAGAAACGCCTAAATATTACCCTGAAAGCAAAAACACATCATCAATCACCAAGAAAACTCCAAAATATTACCCTAACTTCCAAAATAACTCACCAATCACCAAGAAAACTCCTAAATATTACCCTAACTTCCAAAATAACTCACCAATCACCAAGAAAACTCCAAAATATTACCCTAACTTCCAAAATAACTCACCAATCACAAAGAAAACTCCTAAATATTACCCTAACTTCAAAAATAACTCATCAATCACCGATATAGCTCCTAAATATTACCCTGAACGCAAAAACACCTCATCAATCACAAAAAAAACTCAAAGTATTACCCTGAACGCAAGAAAAATGACAATAAATAAGAGCCAAATGTCAAGGAGAGGCAGACAATACGTGAACCCAAAAAGAGAAAAAAACAGACGGACTGAATAAAGTCAGATACAAGAGAATGAAAAATACATCCACTAATCTTAAGACGCTGAGAACACGAACACAAGATAGACACGAGGGAGTAGTGGAGTAGTGGAGTAGTGGAGTGTGGAGTAGTGGAGTAGTGGAGTGTGGGTGTGGAGTAGTGGATGTGGATTAGTGGAGTGTGGGTGTGGAGTAGTGGAGTAGTGGAGTGTGGAGTTGTGGATGTGGAGTAGTGGGTGTGGAGTAGTGTGAGTGTGTAGTGTGTGGATGTGGAGTGTGTGTGTGTGGGTGTGGGTGGTGGGTGTGGGTGTGGAGTGTGGGTGTGTGGAGTGGTGGAGTGGTGGGTGTGGAGCAGTGGGTGTGGAGTGAGTGGATGGTGGAGTGTGTGTGAGTGTGGAGTAGTGGGTGTGGAGTGGTAGTAGTGGGGTGGAGTGTGAAGTGGAGTAGTGGAGTGTGGAGTAGTGGAGTGTGGAGTGGTGGATGGTGGAGTGGTGGAGTGGGTGTGGGTGGGTGTGGGTGGTGGTGTGTGTGTGTGGTGGGTGTGTGGGTGTGTGGGTGGTGGGGTGGGTGGTGGGTGTGGGTGGTGGGTGTGTGTGGTGGTGTGTGTGTGTGGGTGGTGGGTGGGTGGTGGATGTGGGTGTGGGTTGTGGGTTTTGTGTGGAGTGGAGTCTGGGTGGTGTGTGGAGGTGGGTGTGGAGTGTGGAGTGGTGGGGTGTGGAGTAGTGGAGTGTGGAGTAGTGGAGTAGTGGAGTGTGGAGTGTGGAGTAGTGGGGTGTGGAGTAGTGGAGTAGTGGGGTGTGGAGTAGTGGAGTGTTGATGTGAGGGTATTAATAGTAAGACTTAGAACCTCTCTCTCTCTCTCTCTCTCTCTCTCTTATTCTGCCTCTTCCCCTTTTTTGTGTTTATTCTCGCTTTTAATCCCTGTTCTTCCTTCTTCCCTCCTTCCCATTTTCCTCCCTCCCCATCCCTCTCCTCCCTCTCATTTCTCCCCGCCCGCACAATCGTCCCAACTTCTCACAATATAAAGAAGAAAATATTAACACACCTGTCTAATAATAATCTTCCTAGTTCTTCAAGACGCAGCTTCACTTCCTCGAGCACAACCTTGACCCTTACCTCGTGATGCTGTGAGGTTCAGTTTCCTCTGTTACCTTCCTGTTGGTGTATTCTTCAATTGTCTTATACGGTGGATACGAATTAATGTCTTAAGTTGTGTTTCCTTTAAGTTGTGATTCCCGTCTACCTGGTGGGGGTAATTTAGCTCCGAGATGAGCAAATTGTATCTTTAATGTCTCAGTAAGTAATATTGAGCTCTATGTGTTAATGTTATAGAGGAGGATATTGGAAGTTGTTTAGCCGATAATTTCCCGGAAAGATAATGAAGGGTAGAAAGGCTCTCCGCGGTGTGTCAAGTAGGTATTCTGGTCGTTATGTTTATGGAGTTTACGGTCGTAAGTTGGGTAATTCTTCAAATTTAGTTCCCCCCTTTGGCAAGGTTGTAGGAGGCGCGGGAGTGTTTACAGTGGTTGTTTTCCGAGTAGACCTGACTCAAGGGGGAACCACGCTGCCTCCCTTCCTTACGGCCGAGGTCTTTAACCCTCCCCCCCCTTCCCCCTCTCTCTCTCTCTTCCCTTATGTAAGGACGAGGTAGCTCAAGGCGTAGCACCGATTATACCAGGTCCAGGGAGTATATATGACGTGGCTCTTTAAGTTATATACCTTCAGCTGTGTTAACTTTCCCTAATTATTCCTCTGTGTTAGACGGTCCCTGGAACAAAACACACCAGCAGGGAGTCTCTTGGTGTCTGTATCTAAGTCATGTTATCGTCTGCTACACACGATTTTCTTCTCTGCTCTGACATGCGTGACAACCACTTTTTTTGCTACGTATACTATTATATAACTGTCGACATATAGATAGGTATCATGGTTTTGTTTCTCAAAAGAAATAAAATTGCAAAACAAAACTTAACTTAAAAAAAAACATCCTAATTTAGTGTTAGTGAATTATGCCTGATATGAAGAAAAAACATACAACTTATATCTCAATAATTCACTCAGTCACAGATCAGAGCGTCCTGGGGTGTGGAGGCTCGTAAGGTCAGCCTGATCTAGTAAACACATCCACAACCACCACACCGCCATCAGCAGTAAGTACCTCTGGGGTGACGTGGCCTACACAGTGCCCAGCGTGGTATGTAGGGGCCGACAGACGGACATATGGACACATAACCATGAAAATAATCGTAGGTTGTAAGACTCTACGTCCTTCACAGCTGATACACTGTCACAGTCACTCTCACCCGCTAGACCGTCACAGTCACTCTCACCCGCTAGAGTTTAGACCGTCAGTCACTCTCACCCGCTAGACTGTCACAATCAATCACATCCGTTAGACTGTCACAGCAATACACATCTGCTAGACTGCCACAGCAATACACATCCGTTAGACTGTCATAGTCACTCACACCCGCTAGCTAGTCTGTCACAGCAACTCACATCCGCTAAACTGTCAGTCACTCACAACCAGCAGAGATTCCCAGCTCCCCTTCAGCAACAAAACAAGGTGAACATAGCCCCATCCTGGCTTCATACACTGATACCCATAGTACCCTACCCTCACCCTCCCTCCCTCCCTCCAACACGCCATCCTCTAACCTCCAGCACACCCCTTCCACCCTCCAACACGCCCCACTACCAGCCTTCAACACACCCCACTACCAGCCTTCAACACACCCCTCTCCCCCTTCAACGCACCCATCTCTCCCTTCAACGCACCCTCACGTACCTCTCAACCCCTTACGTTTACACAGTCCATCAGCATTACAGTGACCAGAGGAGGACACCGCCGACCAGCCCAGCCAGAGACCAGTACGGGGCCACAAGTGCCAACCTCAGCCAGCCTCTCTCCTCCCCGTGTGCTCTGCTAACCCCCTTCCTCTCTGCGGTTTCTTGCTCGTCCTCTGTGTTTATCCTGCTCTCTCTCTCTCTCTCTCTCTCTCTTTCTGGTTATCTCTGCATCCTTATTTCTTTTTTTTTCTTTCTCAGTTAATTTATCTCTCTTTCGTTTCCTATCTACTGTTTCCCCCTCTCCTCCTTCTCTTCCTGTTACTCTTTCTACTTGTTCTCTTCCTTCTCTTCCTCCTCCTCCTCCCTCTCTTCTCTTCACTAGCAGCGAGAGGGCAGGTTTCTCCTCGCTGGACAAGAGTACAAATATTTGCTCAATTTTCTCCTTTAATTCTTTACACTTTTTCCTACTATTTTCACCAATGACTTTCTATTATGGAAACTTATTATTCATATTACTACCACTATTACTACTACTACTACTACTACTATTACTACTACAACTACAACTTCTACCTTTACTACAACTTCTACTTTTACTACTACTACCACCACCACCACTACTAATACTATTTGGCTGATGCTCCCAGGTGTGTGCACTAGATTCTCAGGTAAGCAAATATACCTTGAGAGAGAGAGAGAGAGAGAGAGAGAGAGAGACTCCCACATAAACATCAACACAGGAACACGGTGCCAATCTTCACTACAGTATAATCGTATTCTACAGTACACGTCATAACAACGCTATCATTATAAGCAAAACATCTTCCACCTCACCACTAAGCATCTTACCTGACAGGTGTATCCAGGTACCTCTCGCTCTCCTGTCACCTGTAACACAAAGAATAACATATAAACATACATGAATAAGGCCACATACTTGCGGTACTCATTATTACCATACACTAGTAGCCACACCACAACCCTATACCGCAACTATTACACTACTATCAGTCTCTACTATTACCAACAACCACCTGTATGGTTTTACCCCGGATGTGGCTAGACTGTGAGGCATCATCAGCTGACATATGTTAACATTATACAAACTACCACCGAGCTATTCAAGCTACACCAAGACCCAAAATAGGTCAAGTAAAGGGCTGGATAATATGAGCTTGGATTAATATGATTCTAATCTATAGGGTCTGTAGTGGTGATAGATGTTACTCACAAATAAAAACAGTCTGCCAGTCATCACAGTCTGCCAGTCATCACAGCGGCCGACCCAGAAGGAAAATAAAGATGTTCCTAAATGGCCAAGACAATTTACCAGTCATTATAATTGAGGGTTTTATTTAACAGTGGTGTAAAAAGCTTGTTAAACTGGTTGGAGAGAGAGAGAGAGAGAGCCAGCAGTAGGTTCACTATCTCTAAATATCAATAGTTTAGGTCACCACACAGTGTCTCACGCCTCCTGTAACATGTGATGGTTGTGTTGTGGGTGATGGGGGAGGTGAGTGTTGCCTGTCTCAGTCTTATATGAAGTGAAGGTTAGCGTTTACGATGATGATAATAATAATAATAATAATAATAATAATAATAATAATAATAATAATAATAATAATAATAATAATAATAATAAAAATAATGATAATAATAATACTAGTTGCTATTATTATTGCCGTATTATTATTATTAATTATTATTATTATTATTATTATTATTTTTTTTTTTTATTGATAATATTATTATTAATATTAATGCCAGAAAACAAAAATCAATAAATAACTAAAACAACAAATATGTTCACTGAACCTAAAGAACGGAGTGAGGCAAGACAGCTGCAACACCTGACGGTCTCAACCAGGTCAATATTGTTGGTGGTGTTCACTTGTATATTCTGGTTCCTGAACCTGTAAAGGACCAGTACATTAGCCAGGGGCGTCATTTGGGGGTCTTGGGGGCAACCCCCCCCCCCAAGACCTGGCTTGCCTTCCCCCAGACCTGGCTTGCCCTTCCCAAGGGCTGTCTTGCTCTCCAAGGAAAATTGTAATTTTATTCCTTTTTCATATAGATGAATTTGGATTTGGTGAGAACATTTCAATGGTATTTTTACTCTGCGTAATTAAACAACTTGATAAGTATTCGTCTATTTTCATCGTTCCCATTGCCTATCATTTATAAACTGAAGAGCAGCAAGGAAGTAAGTCATACTGCCAGCAGCCACACCGGGCAGATGGAAACTGGTAATATAAAACCATGGTGGAGCAGGATTTTGACCCCTACTCTTTGCATGTAATGGTGTTCCCCCCCCTCCCCCCCTAAGCAAAATCGGAAATGGCGCCCCTAACATTACCCCCTATTTGATATTATAAATAACTTTTCCAATGCTTAGCTAACTTAATTTAACCTAACCTAATATAATTTAATATAACCTAACTTAATCTAACATGACACAACCTGATGTAACCTAACGTAACGTAACCTACCCTAACTTATCATAACTTAACGTAACTTAACCTAACCTAACGTAACGTAACCTACCCTAACTTATCATAACTTAACCTAACTTAACCTAACCTAACCTAACCTAACGTAACGTAACCTACCCTAACTTATCATAACTTAACCTAACTTAACCTCACCTAACCTAACCTTATCCCCCATGTAGCGTTAAGGTGTTTACTCAACAGGTAGACGTTCTCACACACCAGTACTGAGGAAGGAGATCGTTCTAACTTTCATTAGTCACAGAAAAAAAAGGTGTAAAGTAGAAAAAAAAGCTGTGATAATACTTGTTATCTTTCCTTTATATATAAAAGACAAAAAATAGTCTTTTAAATTCTCAACTTTTCTGGCATAAAAATACATATTAATATTTTACGTCATTACTCCCTATTGTTCGAGGACAAAGACATAAAAGACTTATATAATGTTTGTTACTTTTTTCCTGACAAATAAGAAGGAAAATACTGACTTTCTCTCCTTGTTGGTGTAGAGAAAATAATAATTGATGAGTGTAATAACTGCAACATAAAAAATAAACCTATATTGAATACTCTTCCTCCACACAAAAGGGCAAGACTAAACTGCTACACAATCCGACATGAGAAGAGAGAATCAACACAATTATTTCAACAACATAAGTACACCCTGACGGAGAGTAATACTCCGGTTAACATACAGTAGCGGCGTGCCTGGGATAAAGTATTGGTCATCCTGCCGAGGGTGGCACAACACGACCCCTCCCACACTGTGGCTGCCTCTCAGATGATGAATACCACAGGTAACGGAGCCAGGTGCAGGTAGCTAACTCTCTCCCTCGTTACCTGGAGGCTGCGTTACTCGTTACCTGGAGGCTGCGTTACTCGTTACCTGGAGGCTGCGTTACTCGTTACCTGGAGGCTGCGTTACTCGTTACCTGGAGGCTGCGTTACTCGTTACCTGGAGGCTGCATTACTCGTTACCTGGAGGCTGCGTTACTCGTTACCTGGAGGCTGCATTACCCTCCAAATACCGTCCTCTTCCACACTTGATTCTTCGTCTCTCGTAATTGTTTTGACATATAACAGAGATAAATGTATGGCGGCGTCTTCAAACTCAGTCGTGTTTCTGTGTCTGACTGTACAGTAAGTAACTTGAAGACTGTGTTAAGTCTCCACCTACCATCATCTCTCACAGTGACGTTTGTTCAGTTGTGATTAACATGCCAGGTAACGGAGGAAGATGAGAACATGTTTCTACATTCACGCACACACGACCAAGAAAGTATTTTTATGGAAGGGTCCGATGAATTTCAAAATGAACACTGTAACTCCTATTATATCGGTAGGGTTATAAAAATTCTTCGTTATCTAAGACAAATTTGTGAAGAGAGTTTTTTTTTTTTTGATTGAGTGTACATCCATGTTTCTCTACCTGGCGACTTGATTACTTGAAGACTGATTTAATGTACTCGTGCTGCTCCTTACCTGACTGGTGTCACCCCTTGTAGTGATGAAGCTAACGGAGACAAGTGTGAAGCGGTTCTCTTTCTTCATGTATATCAATATTTGTGTAGATGGCTCTTTTTTTCTACTTAAGGATGTCGCTTATAGCCTTCATCAGTACTATTAATCCTAATTACAGTAAGTGAAAAGTGAGAGTCGGTCTTATGCGAGGGTGTAGGACACTGTATATAAGGCCATCGGTACACAGGGAGGCAGCTTGGTCGACGAGAGGGGTGTACCGGGTGTGATCCAACGACCTTCCGTACCTTAGCCGAGCTCATTACCCACCCAGCCACCGGAAACTTGTATTGTATGTAACTCTCTCTTTTTCTTTCTTTCTTCCTCATTCTCTCTATCACTGTGTTTCGTATTCGCTCTTTCTCCTCTGTCTCTTTCTTTCTTCTCCTTTCTCTCTTCCTCTCTTTTTTCCCTTTTCTCTTCCTCCTCTCTCTCTTCCCCTTTCTCTCCTCCTCCTCTCGTTTTCCCTTTCTCTCCTCCTCTCTCTCTTTCTCAACTACACCAAATATACGTTAAAAATATCGTATTTGCTTCTGTCCGACGATAATTACACCTATGTTCACGCCTCGCTGCAAAAAAATGACTCAAAATTACCAATTATCTTAAAAACTGCTGTAATGTGTCATGGCAGTCGAGTACTTGGTGTCCATATCCTGTTAAAATATAACTTCTAAAAAAATCGGCGTCTTGGGAGAATTTTGAGTGTGTTGAGAGAGTGCTGAGTGTGTTGAGAGTGTGTTGAGTGTGTTAGGTGGGTGTTGAGAGTGTAGAGAGAGTGTTGAGTGTGTTAGGTGGGTGTTGAGAGTGTAGAGTGTTGAGTGTGTTGAGAGAGTGTTAAGTGTGTTGAGAGAGTGTTAAGTGTGTTGAAAGAGTGTTGAGTGTGTTGAGAGAGTGTTGAGTGTGTTAAGAGAGTGTTGTGTGTGCTGGCAGAGTAGCGGTTCGTCACAGGTCATCAGGGGTAGAGGTATCACGGCCTCCCGTCACAACTGCCGTAAGACCCGAGACCTACCTGACGGAGACCTCCACCCTTCACCTCCCTTTGCTCATACTAAGTCTCTCAGATGGTGAGGTATTTGTCATATTATTCGAAGGGAAGAAGTTACTGTTTCTCTCAACGGCGTTTATGCTTGACTGGTATAACCTGAAGATTAGTTACCCCTCTCCTAGCTTATTACATTTGATGATTTAACACCCTAACGGTACATGAGAGGGAGGTAGGGTGAGGTAGGGTAGGGTAGGGTAGGGTAGGGTAAGGTAGGGTAGTTTAAGTTAGGTTATTTTAGGGTTGGGTAGGTTAAGTTAGGTTAGGACAGGGTAGGGTACTAGAGTAGGGTAACTTAGGTTAGGGTAGGGTAATTTAGGTTAGGGGTGGCTAATCTTCAAGTGGTCATTGAGTTCCTAAATACGTATCAATATTTACCAGTTAAAATTTACGTCAATTCCGGGTCGCCGCTGTCCCGCCTCCGTGCACAGTTCAAACAGAAAAAAAAAAGTGGATTCCATGGAGACCTGATTGCCCGCTAGGTTTGGTTAGGTTAGGTTAGTGGAGATACAACACAATCACTACTAAGTTTTCGGTACGCCAGAGGGTGGGTGTGTCTGGTACTCCACTCGACCATCGCAGCCTTACAGTACAAGGTCGAGGAGTGTAAGTTTAGTACACACTTAACACCTGAGCATTAGTCCAAGTGTTAAGTACAGACACAAATAATAAGAGACACGAGGAAGTAACACTTGCTTCTCCTCTGCTATAATAAGAGACACGAGGAAGTAACACCTGCTTCTCCTCTGCTATAATAAGAGACACGAGGAAGTAACACCTGCTTCTCCTCCGCTATAATAAGAGACACGAGGAAGTAACACCTGCTTCTCCTCTGCTATAATAAGAGACACGAGGAAGTAACACCTGCTTCTCCTCCGCTATAATAAGAGACACGAGGAAGTAACACCTGCTTCTCCTCTGCTACAACTAATGATAAAGTCCAGTTCTAAGACATCTGGTTCTTCGTAAGCCTCCAGGGAAGCCTCGTCAACCCCGGGAACTGCATAATGCTGAGCCACCACTGAGAGGATATTGTTTTAGGGAGACAGACGCACAGACGAACACACAACTATACACACACATACGGACACACAGACAGCAGCACCTCTACCGCTGGATCTCTCAACCTGAATGTGGATAATAAAATAAAAATGTTCCGGTGTAGCAGGAACTGTACAACTATCACCCAGGAGGAGGTGAGGGAGACACAAGTGAAAGAACATAAAGTGAAGTAAGATCTTGGCAGTAACCTACGAGGAACAACGGACGTGTGTGAGGGACAAAGGTAAAGACATAAAAGATTTAACAGACCCTCGGCAGTAAACACTTAAGATGTAGCCCAGGTAATTAGCGAGACACAGAAACGAGACATAAAAAACGTCGAAATGGAGGAGGAACTCGATAGTGAAGATCTTAATGACATGTCAGGTGCTACG
Organism: Homarus americanus; assembly: GCF_018991925.1. NCBI lineage: Eukaryota > Metazoa > Arthropoda > Malacostraca > Decapoda > Nephropidae > Homarus > Homarus americanus. The sequence continues at coordinate 150,323 of NW_024734042.1, read as the reverse complement.
GGAGGAGGAGAAGGAAGACATAACAGCTCAATGACATGTCAGGTACTACGGGAGGAGGAGAAGGAAGATATAACAGCTCAATGACATGTCAGGTACTACGGGAGGAGGAGAAGGAAGATATAACAGCTCAATGACATGTCAGGTGCTACGGGAGGAGGAGAAGGAAGACATAACAGCTCAATGACATGTCAGGTACTACGGGAGGAGGAGAAGGAAGACATAACAGCTGAGAGTTGGGCAGAAGCTGAACATAAACAGACTCCCGGCAACCCAACTGGTGAGGAGGACAAGAGACATACAATAATTGACGCCAGCAGGACCACGGTAGTAAACACTTAAGGTATGACCACACTAATAAAAGGGACAAGGGAGTGAACCATAAAACGTCAGAGTGAATTACAGTGTTGACAGCAGACACATGAAAGGTGGCCCAGGTGACCCCAGTGACAAGGAACCCGCACATAAAACCTGTCACATAAGTTCTTAATGTGAGGTAGTGGGTCCCATAGGCGGTACACTGAACACTACGAGTCTCCAACGCACAGTGTAATCGGTACTGCACTTAACAGGCTTCACTTCTCGAACTAAAATTAACTTCCTATTCACAGCTGAGTCGACTGGTGGGAGCATACCAACAACCCATAAGGACAAGAGATGACTGATGTATCCACTCAGCAGCCGCACCCCAAACAGTTAAGGGGTAGTTTGGGGCAATAGTGACAATGAAATGAGATATAAATGCTTAGAAATGGAGTTGGATACCGACGATAAACACCCGTCAGCCAAGGTATTAATAGGGAGAGGAAACGAGCCAACAGAAAATCAGTGTGTGTATAGTGGGACCGTGGCAGTGAACGAGTTAACGGCAGCTTAGGTGCTTAACAGGGGAAGAAAACATGAAATCATTACAATACAGTAAACCTCCACAAAAAAAAAAAACCCACTTAAGAAACATCCTAGGAATTCAGAAAGACAGGAAGATGAGAAACATAACTCATCAGTGTACATTAAAAACTTAACAAAAACAAGCGAGCAACAAACCAGATGCTCCGAGACAAAAAACAAACAAACAAAACTCATCACCTGTAACAAGATTAACAAAAACAGTTGCAAAAAAAACCAGCCCAGATACTCCACAAGACGAGTTAAACAAGACATACACTCATCAGATGTAACATGAACTTAACAGAAACACTTAAGAAGAGGCCTAGGTACTTTAAACAGGCAGTAAGACGAGATACATAAATTCCTGAGAGTGTAACAGAACCAGTGGGAGGAGGAGCGCCAGGTGTCGACTCAACCAATTACCTCAACCTGTCCGTCCCTCACCCCCGTTTTCTGTTGCCACGTCCGGCCCTCAAGACGCCAGCTGCTCCTCTCCCCCACCACCACCACCACCTCAACTAACGGCGAGGCTCTTACTTGAATCTGGCCAAGACAAACATGAGCTAAGATTGTTTACTGCTTTATTGATAAGTAATCCGAGCTTTACTTAAGATTAATATTATATAAATAGATAATTCTCTATATCAATCTATCTGTCTATTCATTCATCAATCTGGCTAGTTATCTATCCATCTGTTTATCTATCAGTCTATACATCTCGTTATCTATATATCTATCTACCTATCCATGGGCTCACATTATTGTACCGGACTCAAGAATGTACCCAAGTTCATGCTGACAATATCCACAAAATGATAACGCAAACATTTATCATTTCGGCCAAATCAAATATAACCCACTATATTAACCCAGGGTTCAGTTCTGTGAGGGTTTGTTGTAAGGCTAAACGCTTACAGTGACACCCATAGGTCTCAAGCCTGATATCAGTGGTATATTTTTACACACACAAAAAAATAACTCACGAAACACGTAAACACTTTTTCAAAACTTAGTTGACAAACACCAACTACTGCATCAAGCACCCGACACGGCCCAAGAGGTTGATGACGTCACCGTTGATATTAGCGAGGAAGATCGGGGAAGAGAAAACTGCGTAAATTCTCGTTTATTACGGCTCTTAATCCTTTACACACTAAATAAACTGTTTGTGTTGACAGTTAATATTATTCTCAAACTATTACGGACACTAATAATAATAATAATAATAATAATAATAATAATAATTAACGGTTTATTGATAAAATTCTGCAGCCCGAAGGCTGAAAATATACATTGGACATAAATGACTTATTACATACATTGGTGGTTTAACAAAAGCCTTCATTAGAGAAAGGTAAAGGAACATACAGTGAACATACAGATTAATGTAGGTGTTGAACAGCAAACTCGTAGTGAAGTAACTCCCTCCCAGATTGTGTTAGGAGGAACTCACGTGGTGTAGTAATTCCCTCACAGATGGTGTTATGAGGGACCTCACGTGGTGTAGTAATTCCCTCACAGATGGTGTGATGAGGGACTTGACGTGGTGTAGTAATTCCCTCACAGATGGTGTGATGAGGAACTTGACGTGGTGTAGTAATTCCCTCACAGACGGTGTGATGAGGGACTTGACGTGGTGTAGTAATTCCCTCACAGATGGTGTGATGAGGGACTTGACGTTGTGTAGTAATTCCCTCACAGATGGTGTGATGAGGGACTTGACGTGGTGTAGTAATTCCCTCACAGATGGTGTTATGAGGGACATGTGGTGTAGTAATTCCCTCACAGATGGTGTTATGAGGGCATGTGTAGTAATTCCTCACATGGTGTAATATGAGTGAGGTGTGGTCCCAGTCCTTCATTGTAGACGGATTAACACATCGCTGGTTGTTGTTGTCTCACGGGCCGTTATCACTGGGTACCTGGACCTCACTGTGTGAAGGTTAACTTGGGTACGACTGTTACTGTTGAGTTGTTCTCACTGACTTAAACTGTTCACCACTGTTCACCCTGTTTAACACTGGTTCCGTTCCTTTCCTAAATGAAATTGTAACTTCTGGCGAGAACTTGTTGATATTCCGGTGGGGAGGAGGGTTCAGGGAGGGGGGTTGGTATGGGCCAACTTAACAGTTGACCTGGCTGCCTGGAGAGGAGCGCCACTTTCTTGACCCTTCGGTGGTCAAGGAACTGTACGTGACCTAGGACGCAGTGTACTTGATCTGTGGGCAGCACTTTACCTCGCCTTAAACACCTGAACTCTGAGCATACTGCTGAAATATTCTCTCTCTTAGTAGACCATCTTAGTGGGATGGTGGCCAGTGTGTCGACCATCCTCACCCTCACCCTCACCCTCACCCTCACCCCACCCTCACCCTACCTCACCCTACCTCACCACAGAGCCACACACATTGCCAGGTGAACAGCTCCACTTCGGCAAATATTTATGTAAAAATAATTTTCAACGTCTTTACCTGTTTTTATCAACATGTGTCAACTTGACGTGTTTTTTAAGTCTGGATTACTTTATGCACCACAGTCTTAGCCCCTGTTTGTGGTACCTTGACGACTTTAGTGATAATATACACAGTTTAAAAGTTCAGTTCAAGTTACAGTAATGTAGTCTGAACACAAACCTTCAGCGACAATATTTAGCTGTAGTGAACGTAATATATTTGAAACATTTTAGTCATTTTACGTCTCGCACAAACTGTATTGTCACGACGCAACACCTCACGACGTACACACCTCACGACGTACACACCCAACGACGTAAACCTCGACGCACACCCCACGACGTACACACACCCACGACGTACACACCCACGACGCACACACCTCACGACGTACACACCTCACGACGTACACACCACGACGTACACACCTCACGACGTACACACCCACGACGTATAACTCACGGCGTACACACCTCAGACGTACACACCTCACGACGTACACACCTCGACGTACACACCCCACGACGTACAACCTCACGACGCACCCCACGACGTACACACACGACGTACACACCTCACGACGTACACACCTCACGACGTACACACCCCACGACGTACACACCCTCACGACGTACACACCTCACGACGTACACACCCCACGACGTACACACCTCACGACGTACACATCTCACGACGTACACACACCTCACGACGTACACACCCCACGACGTACACACCCCACGACGCACACACCTCACGACGTACACACCCCACGACGTACACACCACACGGCGCACACCTCACGACGTACACACCCCACGACGTACACACTCTCACGACGTACACACCCCACGACGTACACACTCACGACGTACACACCTCACGACGTACACACCTCACGACGTACACACCCCACGACGTACACACCCCACGACGTACACACCACGACGTACACATCTCACGACGTACACACCTACGACGTACACACCCCACGACGTACACACCACGACGTACACATCTCACGACGTACACACCCCACGACGTACACACACCCCACGACGTACACCTCACGACGTACACACCTCACGACGTACACACCTCACGACGTACACACCTCACGACGTACACACTCACGACGTACATACACCTCACGACGTACACATCACGACGTACACATTCACGACGAATCACACCTCACGACGTACACACCCACGACGTGCGAACCTCACGACGTCACATAGTACCCACCAGCTGTGTCGCCCTCACAATGTTATCACCAGCACGAGAGGGAGGTGCTGTAGTGATCACTGTTATCACCAGCACGAGGGAGGGTGCTGTAGTGATCACTGTTATCACCAGCACGAGGGAGGTGCTGTGATCACTGTTATCTCCAGCACGGAGGGAGGTGCTGGAGTGATCACTGTTATCACCAGCACGAGAGGAGGTCTGTAGTGATCACTGTTATCTCACGGAGGAGGTGCTGTAGTGACACCGTTATCACCAGCACGAGAGGGAGGCTGTAGGATCACTGTTACCCAGCAGGGAGGGGGGGTGGTCAGTTATTCCAGCACGGGGAGGTGCTGGTGATCACTGTTATCACCAGCACGAGAGGAGGTGCTGTAGTGATCACTGTTATCACCAGCACGGGAGGGAGGTGCAGTGATCACTGTTATCACCAGCACGAGGAGGTGCTGTAGTGACTGTTATCACCAGCACGGAGGGAGGTGCTGTAGTGATCACTGTTATCATCAGCACGGGAGGAGGCTGTAGTGATCACTGTTATCACCAGCACGGAGGAGGTGCTGTAGTGATCACTGCCATCAGAGAGGGAGTGCAGGATCACTGTTATCACCAGCACGGGAGGGAGGTGAGATCTGCATCACCAGGGGAGGTGCTGAGATCACTGTTATCAGCACGAGAGGGAGGTGCTGTAGTGATCACTGTTATCACCAGCATCAGAGGGAGGTGCTGTAGTGATCACTGTTATCACCAGCACGGGAGGAGGTGCTGTAGTGATCACTGTTATCACCAGCACGGGAGGGAGGTGCAGTGATCACTGTTATCAGCACGAGAGGAGGTGCTGTAGTGATCACTGTTATCACCAGCACGAGGGAGGTGCTGTAGTGATCACGCTATCACCAGCACGGGAGGGAGGTGCTGTAGTGATCACTGTTATCACCAGCACGGGAGGGAGGTGCGGTGTCAGTTTGGAGGGAGGTGCTGTAGTGATCACTGTTATCACCAGCACGAGGGAGGTGCTGTAGTGATCACTGTTATCACCAGACGGGAGGGAGTGCAGTGATCACTGTTATCACCAGCACGGGAGGGAGGCTGTAGTGATCACTGTTATCACCAGCACGAGAGGAGGTGCTGTAGTGATCACTGTTATCACCAGCACAGGAGGGAGGCGCTGTAGTGATCACTGTTATCACCAGCACGGGAGAGGAGGTGCTGTAGTGATCACTGTTATCACCAGCACGGGAGGGAGGTGCTGTAGTATCACTGTTATCACCAGCACGAGGAGGTGCAGTGATCACTGTTATCACCAGCACGGGAGGGAGGTGCTGTAGTGATCACCGTTATCACCAGCACGGGAGGGAGGTGCTAGTGATCACTGTTATCACCAGCACGGGGGAGGAGTGCTGTAGTGATCACTGTTATCACCAGCACGGAGGAGGTGCTGTAGTGATCACTGTTATCACCAGCACGGGAGGGAGGTGCTGTAGTGATCACTATCACCAGCACGAGGAGGTGCTGTAGATCACTGTTATCACCAGCACGGGAGGAGGTGCAGTGATCACTGTTATCACCAGCACGGGAGGGAGGTGCTGTAGTGATCACTGTTATCACCAGCACGGGGAGGGAGGTGCTGTAGTGATCACTATCACCACACGGAGGGAGGTGCTGTAGTGATCAGTTATCACCAGCACGGGAGGTGGTGATCCTGTTATCACCAGCACGAGAGGGAGGTGCTAGTGATCACTGTTATCACCAGCACGGGAGGGAGGTGCTGTAGTGATCACTGTTATCACCAGCACGAGAGGAGGTGCCAGAGGATCACTGTTATCACCAGCTAGAGGGAGGTGCTGTAGGATCACTGTTATCACCAGCACGGGAGGAGGTGCTGAGTGATCACTGTTATCACCAGCACGAGAGGGAGGTGCTGTAGTGATCACTGTTATCACCAGCACGGGAGGGAGGTCTGTAGTGATCACTGTTATCACCAGGGTGATCTCACCAGCAGGGAGGGAGGTGCTGTAGTGATCACTGTTATCACCAGCACGAGAGGAGGTGCTGTAGTGATCACTGTTATCACCGAAGACGGAGGGAGGTGCTGTAGTGATCACTGTTATCACCAGCACGGAGGGAGGTGCTGTAGTGATCACTGTTATCACCAGCACGGAGAGGAGGTGCTGTAGTGATCACTGTTATCACCAGCACGAGAGGGAGGGCAGTGATCACTGTTATCACCAGCACGGGGAGGAGTTGTAGTGATCACTGTTATCACCAGCACGGGAGGGAGGTGCTGTAGTGATCACTGTTATCACCAGCACGAGAGGGGAGGTGCTGTAGTGATCACTGTTATCACCAGCACAGGAGGGAGGTGCTGTAGTGATCACTGTTATCACCAGCACGGGAGGGAGGTGCTGTAGTGATCACTGTTATCACCAGCACGGGAGGGAGCTGTAGGATCACTGTTATCACCAGTACGAGAGGAGGTGCTGTAGTGATCACTGTTATCACCAGCACGGGAGGGGAGGTGCTGTAGTGATCACTGTTATCACCAGCACGAGGGAGGTGCTGTAGTGATCACTGTTATCACCAGCACGAGGGAGGTGCTGTAGTGATCACTGTTATCACCAGACGTGGGGAGGGAGGTGCTGTAGTGATCACTGTTATCACCAGCACGGGAGGGAGGTGCTGTAGTGATCACTGTTATCACCAGCACGAGGGAGGTGCTGTAGTGATCACTGTTATCACCAACACGAGGGGGAGGTGCTGTAGTGATCACTGTTATCACCAGCACGGAGGGAGGTGCGAGTGATTACTGTTATCACCAGCACGAGAGAGAGGTGCTGTAGTGATCACTGTTATCACCAACACGAGAGGGAGGTGCTGTAGTGATCACTGTTATCACCAGCACGGAGGAGGTGCTAGTGATCACTGTTATCATAGCACGGAGGAGGTGCTGTAGATCACTGTTATCACAGCACAAGAGGGAGGTGCTGTAGATCACTGTTATCACCAGCACGAGGGAGGTGGTGCGGTGATCACTGTTATCACCAACACGAGGGGAGGTGCTGTAGTGATCACTGTTATCACCAGCACGAGAGGGGAGGTGCTGTAGTGATCACTGTTATCACCAACACGAGAGGGAGGTGCTGTAGTGATCACTGTTATCACCAGCACGGAGGGAGGTGCTGTAGTGATCACTGTTATCACCAGCACGGAGGGAGAGTTGTGTAGTGATCACTGTTATCACCAGCACGAGAGGGAGGTGCTGTAGTGATCACTGTTATCACCAGCACGAGGGGAGGTGCTGTAGTGATCACTGTTATCACCAGCACGGGAGGGAGGTGCTGTAGTGATCACTGTTATCACCAGCACGAGAGGGAGGTGCTGTAGTGATCACTGTTATCACCAACACGAGAGGGGAGGTGTCAGTGATCACTGTTATCACCAGCACGGGAGGAGGTGCTGTAGTGATCACTGTTATCATCAGCACGGGGAGGGAGGTGCTGTAGTGATCACTGTTATCACCAACACGGGGGGGAGGTGCTGTAGTGATCACTGTTATCACCAGCACGAGGGAGGTGCTGTAGTGATCACTGTTATCACCAGCACGGGGAGGGAGGTGCTGTAGTGATCACTGTTATCACCAGCACGGGGAGGGAGGTGCTGTAGTGATCACTGTTATCACCAGCACGGGAGGGAGGTGCTGTAGTGATCACTGTTATCACCAGCACGGGAGGAGTGCGGTAGTGATCACTGTTATCACCAGCATAAGAGGGAGGTGCTAGTGATCACTGTTATCACCAGCACGGAGGGAGGTGCAGTATCGTATCACCAACACGAGGAGGTGCTGTAGTGATCACTGTTATCACCAGCACGGGAGGGAGGTGCTGTAGTGATCACTGTTATCACCAGCACGAGAGGGAGCCGGTGATCACTGTTATCACCAACACGAGGGAGGTGCTGTAGGATCACTGTTATCACCATCACGAGGGAGGCTAGTGATCACTGTTATCACCAGCACGAGAGGGAGGTGCTGTAATGATCACTGTTATCACCAGCACGAGAGGGAGGTGCTGTAGTGATCACTGTTATCACCAGCACGAGAGGGAGGTGCTGTAGTGATCACTGTTATCACCAGCACGAGAGGGAGGTGCTGTAGTGATCACTGTTATCACCAGCACGAGAGGGAGTAGCTGTAGTGATCACTGTATTGCAACGAGAGGGAGGTGCTGTAGTGATCACTGTTATCACCAGCACGAGGGGGAGGTGCTGTAGTGATCGCCTCCCTCCTTCCCTCTCCCATTACACTCATTTGTTCACCTTGAAGAGTTTGTTTTCTCTCTTATTCTCTCTCTCATTTTCTCATTCATTCTCTATCTCCTTTGTTCTCAACTTACCTACCGGTTGTTGTTTTCTCTCTCTCTCTCTCTCTCTTCCTATCTTTATTTCGCCTCTCCCATCTCCTGAATACATAAATAATTGAATAAAACACAAAACATCTTTATAGAATTCCTTCGTAAACATCTGAAGGTTCCCCCAAGTATATTATTACTTGTCCTTCAGTAAGTTTATAATATGGGGGAGGGGAGTGTGGGGGAGGGAAGGAAGGGGTAGAGGAATGCAGACGCGCGGGAGAGGGAGGGGGAGGGAGAGGAGGGGAGAGAGAGGAGAACGGGAGAAGGAAGAGGAGGAAGGCAAGGATATAAAGGATACAGCTATGAGAGGGAATGGTGGAATGGAGGATGGAACAGGAGTGGAAGAGAAGGGAGGAAGGCGAGGAAGGATTCAAGGGGAGGAGATGAGGGAAAGAAAGGAGGGAAAGGGGAAGGAAGGAGTGAAGGATTTAGCTAGGAGAGGGAAGGGGTGGGAGGGGGGGGTCAGGAGGGGTCAGGACTGGAGCTCCCTGGCGATGAAAAACTAGAGCGGTAGGTGGAGGACGAGGAGGAAAAGGAGGAGGAGGAGGAGGAAGGGGAGGAAGGGGAGGGAGGAGGAGAAGGAGGAGGAGGAGGAAGAGGAGGGGAGGAAGGGGAGGAGGAGGAGAGGAGGAGGAGGGAGGAGGAGGAGGAAGGGGGAGGAAGGGGGGAGGAAGGAGGAGGAGGAGAAGGAGGAGGAAGGGGGAGGAAGGGAGGAGGAGGAGGAAGGGGAGGAGGAGGAAGAGGAGGAGGAGGAGAAGAGGAGAGGAGGAGGGAGGAGGAAGGGGGAGGAATGGGAGGAGGTGGAGGAGGAGGAAGAGGAGGAGGAGGAGAAGGAGGAGGAAGGGGAGGAAGGGGAGGAGGAGGAGAAGGAGGAGGAGAAGGAGAAGGAAGGAGAGGAGAAGGGGGAGGAGGGAGGGACGGAGGAGGAGGAGGAGAGGAAGAGGAAGAGGAGGAGGAGAGAGGAGGATGAACAGAAGAGCAGGACAAGGAGAAGGAATGGAGGAAGAAAACAAGAGTAGGATGAGGATGATATGGAAAAGAAGGAAAAACGAAGAAAAAGAAAAAAGAAATAGAAAAAAGAAGAAGAGAGAGAAGGTGATGACAAACCTTGAAAGCTGTTCAGGTAAAACCCAGGTGAGCCTAGATGTGGTAGAGGTGTGGGGTGAGGGGATGTAGGGGTAGAGAGGGGTGATGGGTAGAGGAGAGGGGTGATAGGGGTAGAGGAGAGGGGTGATAGGGGTAGGGGAGAGGGGTGATAGGGGTAGAGGAGAGGGTGATGGGGTTTAGGTGGGGGATGAGGGGTAAATGGGGAGGATGTCATTTATATCCTGGAAAAGAGGCGCAGTGGACGAGTGACCTTGGAGTGATGGTTTTGGGGTGGGAGGGTGAGGGTGGAGGATGGGGTGAGGGTGGGGAGATGGTGGGTGAGGGTGGGGAGGGGGAGGGTGGGGAGGTGGGGAGGGTGGAGGGTGGGGAGGTGGGAGGTGAGGGGTGGGGAGGTGGGAGGTGGGGAGGGAGGTGAGGGGGGAGGGAGGGTGAGGGGTGGAGAGAGGTGGGTGAGGGGTGTGGAGATGGTGGGTGAGGGGTGGAGGTGGGTGGGTGAGGGTGGGGAGGTGGGATGGTGAGGGTGGGGAGATGGGTGGGGAGGTGGGGAGGTGGGAGGGTGGGGAGGTGGAGGGTGAGGAGATGGGTGGGTGAGGGTGGGGAGGTGAGACAGAGGGTAAGATTGAGGAAGTGGGTGTGTGAAGGTGGTAAATATGTAGGGTGTGTGGTGATGATGAGTGTGTGAGGTGTGTTGAATCTGGGGTTTGTGGTGATGATGAGTACGTGGGTTCATACCCCTACTGGTATGTGTAGTCTCTTCCTGTCTGTCTGTCTGTCTGTCTTTGTCTGTCTGTCTCTGTCTGTCTGTCTGTCAGCTCATTTTATTTTTGTGTGTCCGTGTCTCTTTCACTCTTACATACAAAACCTCTCTTCCACCACCCATTCTCTCTACCTTATCACACACGCTTATTCTCTCTCTCTCCCTCTCTCTCTCCCTCTCTCCTCTCCAACATCACTTTCACCATCATTTTACATATTCTTAAAAATCTCCAACGTGTTAACCTTCTGCCCCAGTTAGACCAAGTGACCTTACACCTGTTCACTGATAACATGAGACTCTGTTAAAAAGAACTTTCACCTGTACCCATCGTGATTCTGTTCACTCTTGTGTTGCAAACTTGAACTCGGAAGCTTTGAGAGAGAGAGAGAGAGAGAGAGAGAGGGAGGAGGACCTTGGGGTGTGGGGTGGCCTGGCAGACGTGGACAAGTGAACAACGACATGCGAGTAACCCCCACCCACCCACCCGCCTCACGCTGCTTTGTTTTGTTTTTTTCTTCTTTTTTCTTTCTTCTTCGTCTTTTCCTTTGTTAATAAAATTCTTTGTTGTTGTACTTGCTGTAGTTGTTGTTTTTGTTGTAATTGTTGTGTTGTTTTATATGTTGTGGTTATTATGGTTGTTGCTGTTGTCTTTGTTGTTATTGTTATTGAAACTATTGTTATGTGTTGTTGTTATTATGATTGCTAGTGTACCTGTTGTTTTTGTTGTTATTGCTGTGATTGTTAGTGTACCTGTTGTTTTTGTTGTTATTGTTGTTATACTTCTTCCTCTTCATTCACAAAGACACAACCAAACAACTTTTCCCCCTCCCAGACTCAAATATACACTTCACTAACCCAATTCACTTATAACAGAGGCTAAACTTGGTCAATTTACTCTACCATCAGTTCAGACTTTCCTTAGATGCTGTGTATTATAGGATATAGGGTTCTCATTAGCCGCTAGATGGCAGGATTAAAAAAAAATATATATATAAGAAAAACTAAAGAATTTACCCCAAAACCTTTAAAATTTAATCAAGTTTTCTGTGGATGTGTGTGATGGGAGTTTTAAAAATTGCATTGGTTTAAGTGAAATAGTTTCTGCGTAATTATGCTGACAATGTTAGATGTGACGTAAGTATGGACAGACGCACAAGGTATTGATAGGGGGAAGATAGGGGAAAGATTATAATTATGTGCTGCTGCTGCTGTTAATTATAGGAGGAAACAGCGTAGACAGCACAGTACAGCACTATAATGGTACTATAACAAGACGGTATTGTATTTCCTCACTACACAGCGGTCAGCACGGGACGGCCTGACACACACACAGAGAGCCTCTCAACGCAGCATATCTCCGTACCACATGTGAGTTTATCAATGCACGAAATCAAAGTGCTCTACAATCCTCACACAACCGCATGCAACACAACAAAGCAGAACATAACGCAGTAAAACACAACACAACACAACACAACACAACACAACACAACAGCAAGCGCCAAGGTGATCAAGGTGCTTTTATACCCCAAGTTGAATCTTACTCACACAGTCTTTCGAAATAAACATTCCGGCAAGCATACCAGTTTTTGCTGTTTTCACCCTCCACCCCACCTCTCCCACCTACCCGCTTCCCCCCACCCCACCTCCTCCATTCCGTTCCCACCGCCTCGTACCCCACCTTCAATTACCACCCCCTCATACCCACCATCTCCCAAAAAAAAATGAAAAAAAATGAATTAGAATCTCGGTTTTGTAAATTTGTCAAGAGAACTATACAATTTATTTTCATACCTGGATGTACTTGAGGTAAGTTAATAAAATGATAAATTATATAATAAATTGGATATTTTGGTTAAGTCCGTTTCTGGTTGATCAGGTAAGAGATGAATGTTGATTGAACAGGTGATCATATACGTGTCAACACTTTCACTGATTTGGAGGGGGGGGGGGTGACGAATAGGGGGGGGTGGGTGACATAGGTGAGGAGGGTAGTGAAGCTGGATGAAGTGAGTGAAGTTGACCTGGCCCACTGCCTCACCTGTCAACGTTAACTGCCTGACAGGTGAGAGCCGAGGTGTTTACGCTGTTCGTCGAGTCTCTAGTTGTCTCGAGGACCGTCACATTATAATACCACTTAGAGGACGAACGACTCTTTGAGTAGGAGAGAGTCACACGTTCCTTAACTTTTGTGGGCAGGAGAAATGGAGGGAAAGTCTGTGGTATCGCTGTGGGTATGTTGTTGTCTTGATGCTGTGTGTGTGTGTGTGTCTCCCCACACAGTCTGTCTGTGTGGTAAAATCAAGGTGTAGAAGGTTGGTTCAATAGTGACTGGCCACAATTGTATTAGGAGTGAAACACACACACACACACACACACACACACACACACACACACACACACACACACACTGCTACCTACCACTATTACAATTTTCCTGTCACTCGCAATCGAGTATGACGATAATCCAGCTTATGATACAATGATACGAGTTATTAAGGATGTCACCTAGTTGATGAGTTCTGAGGTGACTAAAGAGGTCGATACGGGATCGGCAGGGTCGATCACTGATGTTGTATATGTGGGGGCTTACATCTAGTGCGGGAGGGGCGGCGGCAGCGTCTTTTCGGCGTTGGCGCTTGTCTGCCCTGTTATGCAGTCGGGCTAACTGAAAGTATTGACACTTTCTTGTGTGGTGCTCCTCCAAGCGTTACGGTGGAGTAATCGTCCCCAGTGAGAGGTTATTTGGCACTTTTCAGGTTCTCCAAAGACTATCCTTATACCTTTTAGTTGTCCGCCAGCGTTACACACACACACACACACACACACACACACACACACACACACACACACACACACACACACACACACACACACACACACACTACTCTTAACTCAATTAACCATTCACTTTCCTACCAGTCAATTTAATATATTTATAACTGCTTATGTAAGACCTCGTCATTATTGTCTGCGGGTAGTATGTTATCTTCCCCACCATCACCTCCCTCCCTCTTCCTTTACATCCCCTCCTCCATCACCTCCTTCCATTTCTCCTTCCCTTTTCAGCTCCGTGCCCACCTTTCTCTTCCTCCTCCTCCCTTCTCATTAAACCTACTTTCCTCTTCCAATCTCAACTCTTCCTTCCCTTTCATTTTTGTACCTTCCTCTTCCCCATTCCCTCCTCCTCCTCTTCATTCTTTATCCTTCTCTTTTTACTTTTTACCTCCCTCTTATTGATCCTTACCCTCCCTCTTCCCTCTCCTCTCCTTCCGTTTCTCCTTTTTTCCCTCTCCACCCTCCTTCCTCCCCCTCTTCTCCCACTCTCCTCCCTCCCCTCTCCTCCCCACTCCTCTCTGTCTGCCAACACAACAGTTTATTCATTCATCTCTTCCTCTCGTGGACGTCTCCCTTAGTAAACTGGAACCAGCCATGGGAGCCGTCCATACCTGTACCACTTACCAGTCTCCAGTCCACGGTGAAGGTGAGTGAGTGAGTGAGTGAGTACAATGCCCCCCTGAGTGCATTCATTGAGTGATAGTTATCTGATCACCTGAACATTAGCCTCCCCCAAACTTATTTTCCACCTTAACTAAGAGGGGTTAGGTTAGGTTACAGGTAATTAAAGTTGACGTTAGTATGTTTAATCATCAGGTGAAAAAAAAAGATAGTTTGTCTAATCTTCAGGTGATATCAGTTAACATTCTCCATTACCCCTCCCCCCTCTCCCCTGGTCTCTGTTACACGACAACCCATCACAAGTTAACCTTTACCATGCAAGAACCAGACCAGACACTGTCACTACAGCTACACGAGAAAGCTTAAGTATCACTAAAACCAAAATATTGAAGACATTTCTAAAAAATCCTGCCTATAAATGTCACTAGTTTATCTGCTATTGGACATAATCTCACTTTTACTATAGCAGAAGTAGTCTTAACGCATTGAGTTGTATGTTCTAAAAGTTCTTTATGTTGTGTTGTGCTGCGTTGTGTTAGGTTGGGAGAGAACTTTTCCTTACAACTGATCTGTGTTAGTCAAGCAGGTGGCGTAATGTACTTAATGTGTACGTGCAGAGCCGGAGGTAGTGAGGAGGAAAGAGCGACTATCACCAGGTATGTCTGTAGCCTTGGCACACCTGAGGGGCATGACCTAAGACGCTCGTGACCTGTTCTGCTTGACCTGTTGCTTCTGCTGGTGGTGGTGGTGGTGGTGGCTCTGGTCGACGCTGCAGCAGCTATGTCGTGAGTTTGTCTTGCTGTGTACTGTGTCCCTATTGTCGTTGCCCTCCCACACATGGCCACTTGCCCCTCCCACACATGGCCACTTGCCCCTCCTGCACATGGCCACTTAGGTTAGGTTAAGTTATTTTGGGTTGGGTATAGGGTGTTTCATCTTCAGGTGATCCAAGGAATTATAAAAAAAAAACCACGCAAACAATTAATGAAGGAAGACAGTGAGAGGGAAGGAAACGCTCAGAAGGGAGCCTGCAGTGGCTCTTGGAGGGTTACAGCACTGCAGATGAACAGGGCGGTGTGTTGCAACAGCTGCGGGGTTGCAACAACTGGAAGGGGAAACAAGAGTTAACCACGGTGGTCCTCAGGGGATGTTGGCAACACTGTATGATGTAACACTGACACGAGGAACAATGACCATGAAACGTGTGATGGAATCTGGTCTTCTCTCTCTCCTCTCTCACTCTTTGTGTTCGCCTCTCACTCCCCCACCCCCACCCCCTCTCTCTCTCTCTGTGCCTCTCTTATTGTCAGTATGTAAGTCTATCTGTCATTCTCTCTGTTCGTCTGTCTATGTCTCTTCAATCATGTATCTCAGAGCCATAGTTACAGTACATACACCCTCTTGACACAGCCACAAGATATAACACACAAAACCATCCTTAGTCTCACACCTTGGCTCTCTTCTCCTCACCTCGGTAACACAACAGCCAATAACAAGGTGTTCAGAGTACCCCCACTACCTACCCAGTATATCGAGAACTGTACGTGCTCTGCCTCACACCTTACATCACCCTGCACACCCGAGCTGCATCAAGACGTGAGCTGAGAGAAGTCGCTTGTTGAGGTTAATGTGTCGTAAGTTCAATACATCAGAGGGAGGTAAATAGGCAGACGGAGATGTATTATGTGTACTATCAGGGCGTAAACTTATCCATGTAATACCCTCAGGGAAAGTAAACATATGCATATTATGAGGGCTGTCCACAGAAGTACACAGGCGCTACTATCAGGAAGCTCCGTTAACACTTGTTCTTTTGTAAATACTAATCTCACATTGTCCACATGAAACACGTTGTCATCGTCTAGCTCATTGTTGTGTTGGAGGCAGTATCACAAGCCATATATGTCGGGGCTGACGCGCGCCTAGTGTGGTAATCTCTTTTCTCTCTCTTAATTCACCACACAACGATATCTTCTGTCTACTTGAACATCAACAATAGTGAAGATAAAGAGACAGTCACGTGTTATAAGAGTCTACCAGCTTCCCATAGCTTGTAACATGTTAGTCAAGATATTAGCTTTTGAACGTGCTCCTGACCTTATTCCTAGATCATCATCATCATCAAACTTACTCACCTTTCGTTCACTCACAAACTCATTAGCCATTCATAATCATTCTTACCTCACATTCTCATTCATTCATCTACTCACTACCCAGTACTGCCTTAACCCACAGGCTCCTCATAGCCTGAGAGGTGAAAACATTGAACAGTTAGTAGTACCCACCATTAGTACTCACCATTAGTACCCACCATTAGTACTCACCATTAGTACCCACCATTAGTACCCACCATTAGTACTCACCATTAGTACCCACCATTAGTACCCACCATTAGTACTCACCATTAGTACCTACCATTATTTACACTGTTCAGCCTCGCTAGTTTTTCCTGTTATAGGTTCTACAAGTAAACCACTGGCCCCTGTTGACCTCTGCTGTTTGGCGTCTTCCACCCTCCCCTGGTTATGTGATGTTATTGTGGTTGTTTTTGTAGTTGTGGTTGTTGTAGTAGTGGTTGTTGTAATTGTTGTTGTTGGTATTATTATTGTTGTTGTTGTTGTATTTTCTGTGGTTAAAATGTGAGTGTGGTTGTTGTTGATGTTATAGTTGTTGTTGGTGATGTTGTGTGTGTGTGTGTGTGTGTGTGTGTGTGTGTGTGTGTGTGTGTGTGTGTGTGTGTGTGTGTGTGTGTGTGTGTGTCCTGGCAGCATCATCCAACATAAGAACAATGACCTCTCTTACGGAAGATGTAAGTCACATAAGAGACCGATGGTGGTGGTGGTGATGGTGGAGTAGTTAATGGTAGTTATGGTGGCACTGATGGTGGAGGTTAATGTGTGTGATGGTCACTGATGGTGGTGAAGTAGTTAAAGTTGGTGGTGGTAGTAATATATCCAAGCAATGAGTCTGCACATTTCTGTAAACTCAGCTACAAGACAGTAAGAGAGAGAGAGAGAGAAACTCAGCTGTGATCAACCTAAGTCAATCTTCACACCCCACTCTTCACCCCAACCCCCACCTTCACCCCAACCCCACCTTCACCCAACCCCACCCCTACCCCAACCTCCCACCTCACCCCAACCCCACCTGCACCCCATCCTCCACCTTCACCCCAACCCCCACCTCACCCCATCCCCACCTTCACCCCAACCTCCACCTTCACCCCAACCCCACTTCACCCAACTCCCACCTTCACCCAACCCCCACCTGCACCCTCCCACATCCTCCCACCACCCCAACCCCCACCTTCACCCTAACCTCCCACCTTCACCCCAACCCCACCTTCACCCCATCCTCCCACCTCACCCCAACCTCCCACCTCCACCTCCCACCTCACCCAACCCCACCTTCACCCCATCCTCCCACCTTCACCCCAACCCCACCTTCACCCAACCCCCACCTCACTCCAACCCCCACCTCACCTCCAACTCCCACCTTCACCCCAACCCCACCTGCACCCCATCCTCCCACCTTCCCCAACACCCACCTGCACCCCAACCCCACCTGCACCTCACCCACACCCCCCACCTTCACCCCAACCCCAACCTTTAACTATCTTCCTTCCTCCTCTCTCCCCACTTCCTCCAACCTTCCCAACACTCTACCCCACCTCTACACACACTCCATCCTTCCTACCCACATGAGCCTCACACCACCCCACAACCCTAGTAACCCAGATCCATGTTAACAGCTTCCCCCTCCCTTCCCTCCTCTCTCTGTACCCCCACCCAGCCTCAACGCCAGTGCACCATCATCAACCTGACTCTCCTCTCAACCCCACCTCAACCTCCTAATCTCTTCTGCCCTCATAACCCCCCAAACCTCCGCCCAGCCTCACAACCTCATCTGGCACTCACCACTACCTTGACACCTCCGTTGTGGTGTAGGTGGTAGTGTGGTGTGTGTTGGTGGGTGAGGTGGTGGTGTAGGTGGAGGTGGACTGGTGTGTCACCTGTTGACACACGTGATGCTACACTCCCTCCCTCCCTCCTCCTCTCTCTCGCTCTCATCTTCTCCATGGGGCCACCAGGGTGTGTTGTGGTCGATTGTGTCTGTCTCAACAACTGTGGGAGGAGACTGTGGCGGTACACCACCTGCAGGTAGCGAGTGACTAGCGTCTGTCTGGTACTCACAGACAAAAACACCCACAAACAGACACAGAAACGAAATAAAAATACAGTCACACACACACACACACACACACACACACACACAGAGTCATTATGAAATTGATAAGTGATGTGTCGGGAAAATTACGGTCATTAGAAAGAAAAACGTGAGGCAGTGTTGGTCAGATATGTTCCTGTCTGTTTGTCTTAATATATTTCTGGCCAGACAAGGGCACAACAAGGTTTCTGTCAGTTTCAGCTAAGGTAGTTCACCAGCTCAGTGGTATTGACGTACAGCACAAGTCGGTGGGCCGCGGTGTAATTTGTTAAAACCCACGTGTTATGCGGGCGTGATGTACGTTGATTGGTCCACTGTCCATCGTGACTTCCAAGACTTGCCGCTCCTCCGCTGCCATATATATCGCATTAATCTAATCAAACTTAAACCTAACCTAACCAAATCTAACCTAACCTAAAATAGTTAAAAGAAGGATATTAACTTTCATAACGGGCCACAACCAATTAGAGCCCACCAAACCCGCATAGACGTGGATTTTGCCTAACCCGTGGCTCTGGGACGGACACTTACCCTCGGTGACATCGACTTGGCAATGAATATATAAATGCTCCAATCCAACCTAATCTAATATAATCTATTCTATTCCCATCCAATCCAATCTATCTATCTATCTATCTATCTATTCATTCATTCATCCATCTACATCCACATCCATCCATCCATCCATCCATCTATCCATCCATCCTTCCATCCATCCATCCATCCATCCATCCTTCCATCCATCCATCCATCCATCTATCCATCCATCCATCCATCCATCCATCCATCCATCCATCCATCCATCCATCCATCCATCCATCCATCTATCCATTCATTCATCTATCCATTCATTCATCTATCTATCTATCTATCTATCTATCTATCTATTTTACCATTCATCCATTCATTCATCTATCTATCTATCTATCTATCTATCTAGCATCTATCTATCTATCTGTCTATCTATCTATCTACCTGGCCCATCTATCTAGCATTCATCTATCTATCTATCTATAAACCTTAAGTAGGGAGGTGTCGCTTGTAGTCGCCAGATGTCAGTGGATAGTTTGAGCTGTGTGTGTGTGTGTGTGTGTGTGTGTGTGTGTGTTCTCATAAGGTAACAGTTTCTTCTTTTGCCTCAACTGTCTCGTGTCTGGGCGTTCCCGTCATCTCTCTCTCTCTCTCTGGCTGTCTGTCTGTCTGTCTGTCTCTCTCTGACTGTCTATCTGTGTGTGTGTGTGTGTGTGTGTGTATGTATGTTTCGTTCCAAGGTCTTCCCGTTTTCTCCTTTCTCCCTCTCTCTCTCTCTCTCTGTCTGTATCTCTATGACTGTCTGTCTCTCTCTGTGTATCTGTCTGTCTGTCTTTCGTTCCAATGTCTTCCCGTTATCTCCTTCTCTCTGTGTCTGTCTCTGTCGCTCTGTCTATGTCTGTCTGTCTGTCTCTATTTCTTTCCAATGTTTTCCCGTTACCTCTCTGTTTTTCCGTCTCTTTTTACGTCTCTGTCTTTTAAGAGAGAGAGAGAGAGAGAGAGAGAGAGAGAGAGAGAGAGAGAGAGAGAGAGAGAGAGAGAGAGAGAGAGACAGGAAAGAAGTTAGGAGCCAAAATGAGATAACACACAAAACTATATTTGGGAACACAGATTTTAAGATTCTCAGAATAATATCCTCCCCACTAAATTATCAGAAACCAGATTACAGTAATTAATTATCAGAACAGCGTAATTAATTATCAGGAAGTGTAAACATTGATGAGACAAGACTAGATGTGGTGTGTGGGGGCTGGTGTGGGGGGTCTGTGTGTGTGGGGTGGGGGTCTGGGTGTGTGTGGGGGGGTCTGTGTGTGTGGGGGAATTGTGTGTGGGGTGGGGTCTGGGTGTGTGTGGGGTGGGGGCCTGGGTGTGTGGGGGTGGGGGGCTCCAGTGGGGGCCCAGGGGGTGGGGGTCTGTGTGTGTGTGTGGGCCCAGGGGGTGGGGGGGTCTGTGTGTGTGTGGGGGTGGGGGGTCTGTGTGGGGGTGGGTCTGGTGTGAGGGTGGGGGGTCTGGGTGTGTGGGGTGGGGCCTGTGTGGGGTGGGGTCTGGTGTGGGGGGGGTCTGGCGGCTACCTCAATACCCTTGTTTATTTACGATGGTGACTCACGTTTCACGCTCGGCTCACTCCTTCATAGCCTGCCTCCCTCATTCCACTCCCTCCTTCCCTCCCTCACACCCCGCAGCCCTCCTTACCTCACAGCCTGCCTCTCTCCCTCTCTCCACTCCCTCTCTTACTCCTTCCCTCACATCCTTCCTCCCTCCTTCCCTATCTCACACCCTTCTTGCCTCCCTCTCTTACTTCTCTCTCCACCCCTCCATCCATTCTTCTCTTCTTCTCATTTCTTTCTCAACCTTCCTCTATACCTCACTTCGTCCATTTTTCTTTCTTCTTCCTTCCTCCCTCATCATCCACCATCACGCCTTTTCCTCCTCTCTCTCTCTCTCTCTCTCTCTCTCCCAGCCCTTCAACCTTGTATCTAATAGACTTAACCTCACCTGACCCAAGAATCTCTCTCGTAGTGTCAGGATTCTCACTAGTTTCTAAGTTGCCATTTCCTCTTAAGTTTACCCTTTCATATTGACTCGCGCACTTTGTAATTTTATTCTGGCAACTGACAGACGATTCTATTCAGCTTAGGGACGCCGTCAGCAGCCAAAAGGTTAAGGTGTAAGAACGTAGTTAAGTGAAGGAATAAATCTCAAGAATATGTGGTCCAAAAGGCATCAAAATTATACTGAGACTCTACCTTAATTTAACCTGTTTACTTAGGTCATCCAGGAGACACAATTCACTGAGTCTCTCTGTAGATTAAATACGTTCACTTAGCACCAACCGGAAGACAAAATTACGAGGACATTTACCTTAACTTGACCTGTTCCCTTAATACTACCTTGTGATGTAACGAGAACATCTTAAAACATTATAGGCCAAGTTGGTCTGTCACTTGGTCTGTGTCAGCCTCAGGGGACCAGCGGTGACCGTCATATACACTACAGACCGAATTATTCCCTCGCCTCCTGGAGTGAGATGCAGACCACCGTATTTGTGTTGTGTGTACACGTGTGTAAATCCTTTAAGAGAAAATGGAAACTCAGTGATGGGTGAAGGTGAGACTAAACCATCATCTCCACATGAGCATCGTGCGTCAGTATTTTTGTTGGTTTATAACATGAGTCATAGAGGAGGATCTACCTGCTGTAGATGTTGACGGTGACAGAGATTCATTATTAAGACAAGATCTAAGTAGGTGGCTGGGCTATGCTTTCTATCGTACCTACAGAGTGAAATTGTGTCAGTTATGAAGTAGTGTCTCGTATAGCACCAAGTGTGTGTGTGTGTGTGTGTGTGTGTGTGTGTGTGTGTGTGTGTGTGTGTGTGTGTGTGTATGCAGGTACTGTACCAGCCGCCGGTCATGATCCATCAGACTTGCCCCGTTAACTAAACAGATCATCCAGGCGGTATGTATGGTCGAGGATGACTGAGCCTCCCCTACCATGACGTCACCTCCTGTAGGTTCATAACTGTTTATTGTGAATAAGACGACTCGAGTACTGTAGGTAGATTAGATCAAGTTACGATTGGTTGGGTTAGCTTAATCCAGGGTTAAGTTGCGTTACACTAAGATAAGTTAGGAGTGGTTAGGTCAGGTTATCTTTAGTCAAGTTGGGTTATATAAGGTAAGGCTAAGTTTATTATGAAGCTACTGCGTCGAGCACCACACAGAAGCACCAGGAGAAGCAACACAATACGTCATGATGGGTCACAGCCAATCACTGCTCGTCATAACCCTCATACGCGTGAATTCTGTCATATTAAATCTCCCCCAAGGCCTGACGCAGTCGCTCACCAGCACAACCGCAGGAGCAAACCTTCATGTGCTCAAAGCCTACTACACGGCCGCCATTAGATCGCTGGTAGATTACAGTGCTCCAGCACTCATTGGACTGAGAGAAGACCAGATAGCTAAGCTAGAAGCCATCTAAAATAATGCTCTCAGGACCATGCTCGGAGCACCCATGTGGACCAGAATTTGCAATTTGCAAATGGAAACTGAACTACCACCCCTGGCAGTACGAGTCAAGCAGGTGACAGTCGGTCTCCTCGCCAAAATCTGTAGATCAGATAAGCCCACAGCTGCCAAAATTCGAATCAGTGCCTCCCTCCACCTCGACCACAGAGTGCGAGGGGCCACCTGGTCGCACGAGGCAAGCGAGGTCATCTGACACCTGCAAGCAGAAACACTCGTCAAGAACAACCAAGACACACGAGACAATGGTTACGTTGTTCCTCCACCATGGAGCCCTCCACCAGCCACATTCAAAATTACCGACCTAGGTGATAGCAAAGCCAACCTCCAGAAGGAGGACCTCAAAAAAATAACTCTGGAAGCCATAGCCACCGAGACACCGGCTGACGCAGCATCATACTTCACAGACGGCTCGGTGGATCCAAAACATCATGCATCCGGAGCGGCCTTCTACACCCAAGGTCAGACCCTCCGATGGAGACTTTCTAATGATTGCTCCACCCTACAAACAGAGTTGGTAGCAATCTCAAAGGCCCTACAACACGCTGCAACACAACACAACAAGTCCATCATAATTCACACGGACTCGAAATCGGTCATGCAGGCGCTGCAACACAGTCAACCAAGAGACAACGTCCACATCATAACCTCGA
The DNA here is from genome assembly GCF_018991925.1 of Homarus americanus. Taxonomy (NCBI): domain Eukaryota; kingdom Metazoa; phylum Arthropoda; class Malacostraca; order Decapoda; family Nephropidae; genus Homarus; species Homarus americanus. The sequence goes on along the minus strand of NW_024734042.1, from coordinate 127,073 downwards.
TCCTCGCACAGCTACAGGAATTCCAAAGACAAAACCGCCCAGTCGTCTTACAGTCATGTAGGGATCGGAGGAAACGACGTGGCAGACGAAGCAGCCAAGGCAGCCACACGTTCTAGTAGCGTACACATTCAAGTTCCAGCAAGCATGCAACAGATCAAGAATCACCTCAGAAAGACTACCAAGCTCCACATCAAAAAGAGCTTCCTGCACGCATTCAACGCTGGTTCCCAATCAGCCAAATGGTACCTGGCGGCTACAAAAGGGGAACCACCTTTCGCGGACAAGAAAACACCAAGACAAACCCAAGTCAGCCTTCATCGACTACGACTAGGGTACAAGTGCTCCTGGCAGATGATCGGAAATGACGTCATGGAATGCACCTACTGTCAGGAGCCAGCAGCCAACCCACTTGAACACTATCTCCTCGACTGCGAAGTCACGCAAAGTCTCCGAAACAGAACTCAAAACTTCCAAGAAGAACACACAACACCAGCGGCCACTCTAACCCGAAAGGCCCAAACAAACCACATTCACCACCTACTCCGGGTCATCACACGATACCCACCACCCAGATAGCTTAGAAAGTATCCTCTCCCAGCAAGTGCGGACCCCAGTTCGGGGGGCGCGCCACTCCGAAACTGACCACGTCCAGGAGTGGGGGTTGGTGGTAAGCGTCCACTGATCGGGGTCCGCTCACACTTGCAACCTGCAGTATCCTTCCATATCTGCAGGTAGGACAACCTCCAATCACAATCCGGTCTGGCTGCTCCAGGAGCTCCAGCCGGAACCACCAAACGGGCCGCCTATAGGCAAAGGCCCGTGTCGGACTACGGTCCGACAATCTCTAACAACAACACAATACAACTGGACGCATTGTAGTGGAATAATAAATAAACAGTACACGAGTAGCACAAACACACTAGACAGTCACCACTCAGTCACCACAAGACAACGCAAGAGCAACGGTCAACACGAGTAACACAACACACTAGACAGTCACTCACTCAGTCACTCACAAGACAACACAAGAGTTACACCATCAACACCAGTAACACAACACACTAGACAGTCACTCAATCACTCACAAGACAACACAAGAGTTACACCATCAACACCAGTAACACAACACACTAGACAGTCACTCACAAGACAACACAAGAGTTACACCATCAACACCAGTAACACAACACACTAGACAGTCACTCACAAGACAACACAAGAGTTACACCATCAACACCAATAACACAACACACTAGACAGTCACTCACAAAACAACACAAGAGTTACACCATCAACACCAGTAACACAACACACTAGACAGTCACTCACAAAACAACACAAGAGTTACACCATCAACACCAGTAACACAACACACTAGACAGTCACTAACAAAACAACACAAGAGTTACACCATCAACACCTCACAAACAGAGGATAAAGTTTATAAAGAAGATCAAGTCTTAACTACTGTAGTATATAATTAATAAAAATAAAGTTTCACACTCTGACAAAAAAATTTACATATCATTCATTTGTATTCGTATTATTATTTACATTACTTACGTTCTAACTTTCTATATCTAAAATTTCAAAACATATTTAATTCTTGAGATAAAACTGAATTCCCCCATCATCACTACTGTACTGTGTCGTGGCCTCAATAACTTTCATACCACGATACAATGTGAGTAGGTCGGGCGGGGTGGGGTGGGGAACTATATTTGTGACCAGATGTAAGAGCGCCAGCGGCTATGTCACGGCCTCTCTGCAGTCATCCCTTTATCAACGCAAATCACATCACGATCAAGGAGGTGAAAGTGCACCTCCAGTGAGTCTCTTTTTGCCCCCCCCCCCCACACCCCTCCTCCTTCCTTGGCTTGAGGCTCTTGTGGTGGTGGTGGTGATAGTAGTTGCGATTGTGGTGGTGGTGGTGATAGTAGTTGCGATGGTAGAGGTGGTGGTGGTTTTAGTCGTGGTGATAGTGGTGGTGGCGATAGTGGTGGTGATAATGGTGGTGGTGGATAAAACATGTAAAACTGTTTAAAATATGTTAAGTAATGTCATGAAATACAGCCTAGACCAACCAAACCTTTTTATTTCTTAAACCTCACTAGAAATCTTGTAGTTTATGCAATTAATGACCACGAGACAACAAGTCACCAGCACTTTACTTATATCACGTAACATGAGGCGTCAGAGAGTCAGTCTGTTTTTGAACTGATTTAACATATCATTTAAATAAGTGACAAGAGAGCAAACGTCTTCATGCTTATTATTGAACTGTAACCTGGCCAACATCATGAAGCTGTGTTACGAGATGAAATGTTGGATTCTCATGGGTCTTGGAGTATAGTTTTATATCAACAATAATCACTGAAGGACACACCATTGCGCTGTAAACATGTTGACTCCTCCACTACTATCAGCGTTAACAGCACCCTGAACAGTCCCTAGCACTGGACCGCTGCCAACCATACCAGGACCATGGTTATGTACAGCTCCACCTCCTTCCACCACATGAGCCTCAGCACCCTCCACCTTGTGCAGTCCACCTAACTCCATGATAGTGATGACAGATTCAGCTAGAATGTCCAACTCAGTATAGTTCTTCCACCAAGTCTTCTAGCCCATCGTCTTCACATCCTTTGTCGTCTAAGACCCATAAATTTCCTGCGCCTGAGCTCAGTAATATTTACACAACCTTCAAGCATTACAAACTTACCTAGGCCTCACCTGCCTGGTCTTCTTGCTTAACTGATACACAACAGAACCTCGAGAGAGTTCATAAAAAGGCATACACAATTATTCCTGTCGCCCTTACACGTCCTATCAAGAGGCGCTCAATAGGCTGGTCCTCTCACTCTCTGATCATCATGGTGACAAAGTTGCTCCACCATCCTCGCCACCACCATTTTCTGACACTTGTTGTTCGACGCCTTAGCAGCATCTAACTCACAAAGCCTCGCACAGAGAACAACCTGAACGGCACTGTGTCGACTGTTGTGAAAATCCTCAGCGAATCGTCTATAAAACATGGAGATTCTCTCCACTTTTCCTTTTTATATTAAATTGCAGTACAAACGTTTGTTCAACCATTGTTCTCCCCATTTATTACAATATGTTCTATACAATATGAACCTTTTTAAGCTTTCGCATATCTTCACCTTTGGCTGCTTTATATTCAATAAACCGTTAATTAATTATCATTATTATTACTATTACAACCCTCATCACGCACGCAGGATATTATTCAACAAAGGTTAGACACTACTACAAAGAATCAATATACAGTACAGCCTTGATAACAGAATGCAGGAAGTGGTTAAGCTTCACCCTCCCTCCCTCCTTCCCTCCCTCGTGAGGTACAGTACACAGGAGCGGCGTCGCGGCCAGCCAGCAGAGGCAGCGAAGCGTCGTGCTGTTCAGTACTGTTTACCGACCAAACTACTGGTGATGATGGACGGACGTCTGGTGATCATGGTACGATGATAATATGGTGAACGATGATGATGTGGTGGAGAGATGGTGAAAGATGATGGTGCGATGGCAAAATGATGAAGGATGATGAGGGTTGGAGGAAGAAAACGAAGGAGTGAAAAAAAAATAACTAAACGATAACCAACAGACAGCAGAATCATCGTTCAGGTGATCACGACCTGACACACCTACACACCTCACACCGTAATAACATCCTTACAGCACGCACTGACCTCACCTTCCTCCAACAATAGTGAACTCTGAAATGATAGGGAAATCGTCTCGTCGCTTTAGCATTCAGTTCCCCAGCCAGGCACCCGCTTCTTACCACGAAAGGGTTAGTCCTCTCTAACAGGTGCACTGCGGAGGTGAAAGGTTAATCACACTTGACATGGGTAAGTTACTAGGTTGAGGAAGAGTGGCGACGAGGGTACAAGTCACTCCGTCACAAGATAGTAATTATCTCTGATCGCTCGACAACACGGATTTATTGTCAAATTTGCGCCTCATCGGGAACTCCTGAAGATTTATCGGTGTGTGATCTGGGTTCCCTCCTCCTGCTGATGCGCCATTATGCTGGTGAACTGTAAAGGGAGTTGGTGGGAACTTGCCTCTGTTGAGCGCTGAGCTGTGTAAGGCACTGGCTGAGTTAGTCTGTGTATCGCTGTGTAAAGTTGTGTATGTATCGCTAAGTATTGCTTAATAGAGCTAACTAATTAAGTATTTTGCTGAGTATATTTGTGTGTATCGCTAGATATATCTGTGTATCGCTGAATATATCTGTGGATCGCTGAATATTTATGTGCATCGTTGAGCATCGCATCCACTTCCACTCTCTTTACACAGTGTTACCTTTAAGTGATATCCGAACTGTAGAGACACACCCGTGTTTTGTCTGGTGCCTAGGGAAGGTTGGGGGGAGGGGGGGGGCACGTACAGTACATACAAGCAAGGAGGCAGACAGGCAAGCAAGAAGGCGCTCAGGCATACTGGGTCAGGAGACGGCGGCGAGTACTGTAAGATCACTCTGTAAACATAACACACACCCACCACACACATTGTCTGTCGCTCTGATTAAAATTTGGTGATGGTGATTATGAGGCATTATTAATATTGTAGCTCCCTTCTATATGACGCTGCAGAGACTTCCAGAGTGGTGGTGTGGGGAGCGGTTTCCTTACATTGTCTGGGACTTGTCTCAACCTGTTTCCTGTCTCTGAATTTCCCGTTATATCGACTATTCTGCTCATTCTAACACGTAGATTACCATTCAGATGTAGCGGATTAACTATATACACTGGGAACAGTTTGATATATTTTCTCGCTAGATTTTGGGAGTTTCTTCGTTCATATTTACTACTGGAGACGTCTTCCCGCTAACAGGTGAGGGGCTTCCCTTCCCTATACAGCCAGCGGTTCACACTATCCCCTTGATGTTTATGATCTTACGGGGTAATTTAACCACTTTCCCCCCCTGTGTTTTTCCTGCGTTAAGGGACTACTAATTGGTGGGTCATGGGAGAATAACACACACACATACACACACACTCGCAACTCCCATACATCGGTTTCATGTGAAAAGGAAAGTTGTTTTGTACATTAGGTGAAGGTGGTTAGAAAGTGACAATAATAATAACAATAATAATAATAATAACAACGTAGTGAGGTTACCAACACTTTTAGCGGCTGGCTGTTGAAATAGTAACACATGTCTTGTAACACCAGCAACACTCCTCAGTTACTTTGTTATTATTTTACGTGGTCCAGCTGTATGTATGTGTATATGTATTATGCATGTAAGTATATAAGTATGTAAGTATAATTATGTATGGAAATGTCTTACCATCAGCTAAATAACTCCTATATGTAGTTTAATCTGGCTCCAAAAACCACACGATAATTTTCATGTAAATTTGAATGATTTTTCGACTTTGGAATCAAATTAAATTTTATGTCGAAATATGTGTGTCAGTGTGTAAGTGTGTAAATGTGTGTGTTAATGTGTATGTCTTTAAGTGTGAAAGTGAGATAGTGTGTAAGTAGTTTATCTTGCAAATTCACATCATAGAAAACTTCAGAATTGCCCTTTGAGAAACTTCACTGAGGTATACAGTATTTCTTACCCTTACTAGACTTCATTAATCTTTCTTTTAATCTATATTTTCTCTATCTATTTCTGTCTACACTTATCTATCTATTATTTCTGTCTACACTTATCTATCATATCTGTCTACACTTATCTATCTATCATTTCTGTCTAAACTTATCTATCATATCTGTCTACACTTATCTATCTATCATTTCTGTCTAAACTTATCTATCATATCTGTCTACACTTATCTATCTATCATTTCTGTCTAAAGTTATCTATCTATCATTTCTGTCTACACTTGTGTATCATTTCTGTCTAAACTTATCTATCATATCAGTATTTATCCACGTGTCTGTCTCTTTGTCAATTTATTCACCTGTCTGTCGTTGTCTAACACAGTGTCCTTAAACACCACATTCCACAGTAATGATTTAAATTTACACCTTCCCCTGCTGCCTCGTACACGCCCACAAACGCCCACACTCGCCCGTCTACACCCACACACACCCACTTTCAACTCAAGGTTCTTTGTCAGGTATAACAATATACTCTTTTTATTCTCCAAATACAGGCTGTCACCTTCGTCCGCGACACACGCCCACACCACGCCCATGCCCCCCACGCTATATACCACCATACACTCACTCCTCGACCACCAAATACACCTACAATATACGCCCACAACTAATCACGACACACACGCCCACAACAGCGCACGCCTCCATCATCTAGTCGTTACACACGCCCATTTACTACACACGCCCACAAACACACGCCAACTTAACACTGAATTCCGCTGCACCAAAAAAAAAAAAAAAGTCGTCTACCTAAAAAGAACAGACCATCTCCATTTTCTTTACATCCTTCCCCAAATAATTAAAGTAACAGAAAACGGGAAGCGGTTGTATTATCATGAATTGGGTTGTACTCATTAATAAGCAAAAATTCGAGATCTTATACACTAAGTTCTTCTTGGGGCTCTCTGATGCGCCAATTAGAACCAGAATTTAGAACTTTTTATGACTACAACTATCATACCTACAACTATTGGTATATTGAATTAGAAGTACCACAATTACGTCTAGAACTACTACTATTTGCTGTTATTACAATTATTATATCTATAACTATTATTATTTAGAACTATAACTACCACTATTAGAACTACTACTACTACTAACCAGTATTACCATTACACACATAACAGCTACTACTACAGTATTATTGCTGAGAACACAACTTTTACCACAACAACCATTACCACAACCATAACATAAGAATGGGGGAAACTGTAGCCTATTGGCCTATACTGGGCAGTCCCGTTTACACCTTTGTTTAGTCCTGACTTCCATTTATACACCTCGATCATATCGCCCCTCACTCTACGTCTCTCGAGTGAGTGCAAATTAAGATGCTTTAACTCAAGATTCCTAATGCCCGGGATTAGTCTTGTCATTATCCTCTGAATTCTTTCTAGGGATTATTCTTCATCCATTCTGTAGTACAGTGACCAGAACTGAACCGCACAATCCAAATGAGGTCTCACAAGCGCAAGATATAGTCTTAGGATGACCTCGCTAGTCTTGTAACTAACACCCCTTTGTATGAACCCAAATACTTTGTTAGCCTTGTTTCAAGCAAATACACATTGTTGACTTGGTTCAAGATTTCTAGTTATCATTACTCCTAAATCGTTCTCAGTCGGATTTCTCTATAACAAAGTTGTTCATCTGATATCTGGTTTCTCTGTTTACATCTCCTAGACTAAGTAATTTACATCTGTCCACATTAAATTTCATCTGCCATTTTTAAGACTATGTGAAAATTTGTTTAGATCATCCTGTAGCTTTGCGGAGTCCTCGTCAGATTTAATTACACGCCCTATTTTAGTGTCATCAGCAAATTGACTTATGTTGCTGTCAACGCCGATATCTATGTCGTGTATGCATATAACAAATAGTAATGGTCCAAGTACTGAGCCTTGGGGTACTCCACTAGTGACGTTACCCCAATCGGATTTAGTGCTGTTAATGCTCACTCGCTGTTTACCGTCCTGTAAGCAAGAACTAACCCATTTGAGATGATCACCAATTCCACGAGCCTCCACTTTTCGTATTAGTCTTTCGTGAGGGACTCTGTCGAAGTCTTTGCTATAGTCCAGGTATACCACATCATAATCGTGTCCGTCATCCACTGATTCGAAAACATTTGAAAGACATGTTAAAAGATTAGTCAGACATGAACGCCCACTTGTGAAGCCATGTTGGGAATTATTGATCAACTTGTGCTTCTCTAGGTGATTTCGAATAGAGTTTGAAATTGTTTCTTCCAACAATTTGCCTGCAACTGTTAACACAACCAATACCACAACCGTAACCACCATTACCACAACTTTAACCATTATTGCTACTACTACAACTACAACAAACCAAAGCTATTACCACAATCACAAGTGTAGAATATTTAGTAGCAATGTATAACACCCTTTCCTCTCTCTCTCTCTCTCTCTCTCTCTCTTCCTTCCTCCTTAACTCCCTTCTCCATCCCCTTTTCAATTCATTCCTCCCTTTCTCTTCCATCCATTTCTCTTTTCCTCTCTCCTTCCTCTTTCACTCCTCTCTTCTCCTCGCCTCCATAGTTCCCTTCCTCCTTATTCCTCCTTCTATTCCTCCTCATTCTTCCTTCTATCCCTCCCCCCTCCTTCCGTTTTGGTCCTCCTTCTATCCCTATTCACCATTCTTCCTTCTATCCCTCCTCCTTATTCCTCCTTCCATTCCTCCTCCCTTCCCCCTTCTCCCTCTCCCCCACAATGGCGCCATATTGTAATCGTTATCTCTCATCGGTTTGTTTTGGTTATTTGTGGGCGAAGTGTTGGGGACGACCTTCCACATGTAACCCGCCCAAACACCCGCCACACCCACCCATCCACACACCACATGCGCCTACTACCGCCACCCAACACCCACTACCCCTACACAACACCCGCCCATTACCCACCACACCCAACACCCACCCACCGCGGCACACACACACCTACGAGGAAATGGAAAGTTTTGTGTCGCAGCAGAGAGAATTTTCCCTGCGTATCGCGTACTATAAGTCACCTCATTATCTAGTTCCGCTACGCTAGGTGAGTTATCTCAGGACATCTATAACAGTCTGACAGTATCAAGTTGGTTATTTGGTAACTGTTAACTGGAGTACGGTGGGTGAGTGGTTAGAGTACTCGCCTTCTATCGTAAGTGTTGTTGGTTCGGACCTTGGGAACTCTCAGTCCATTCAGCTGTAAATGGGAGACTAATTTGACTATTTGGGAAGTGAAGGTGATCGAGTGCAGTGTCGGTCATGATGCCTCCCTACTATATGTACCGGAGGTCTGGGAGAAGTGTGATGTATCTATTGTAGACTGTTCCTAACTGGTAGTCATGCTTATGGGACCAACTTTTACTTTCATCCAACTACCTGACAACATCCAACTATCATCTGACAACATCCAACTATCATCTGACAACATCCAACCGTCACCTGAAAACGCCCAGCCCATCACCTGACAACACCCAGCCTATCACCTGACAACACCCAGCCCATCACCTGACAACACCCAGCCCATCACCTGACAACACCCAGCCCATCACCTGACAACAGCCCATCTGGCCTATCACCTGACAACATCCAACCATCACCTGAAAACGCCCAGCCCATCACCTGACAACACCCAGCCGTCACCTGACAACACCCAGCCCATCGCCCGACAACATCCAACCATCCCTGAAAACGCCCAGCCCATCACCTGACAACCAGCCTATCACCTGACAACACCCAGCCCATCACCTGACAACATCAACCATCACCTGAGGCCCAGCCCATCACCTGAAAAGGCCCAGCCCATCACCTGACAACGCCCAGCCCATCACCGACAACACCCAGCCCATCACCTGACAACATCCAACCATCACCTGAAAACACAGCCCATCACCTGAAAAGGCCCAGCCCATCACCTGACAATCACCTGACAACACCCAGCCCATCACCTGACAACACACCCAGCCCATCACCTGACAACATCCAACCATCACCTGAAAACACAGCCCATCACCTGACAACATCCAACCATCACCTGAAAACACCCAGCCCATCACCTGACAACATCAACCATCACCTGAAAACGCCCAGCCCATCACCTGACAACGCCCAGCCCATCACCTGACAACATCCAACCGTCACCTGACAACACCCAGCCCATCACCTGACAACACCCAGCCTGTCACCTGACAACACCCAGCCTATCACCTGACAACACCCAGCTCATCACCTGACAACACCCAGCCTATCACCTGACAACACCCAGCCCATCACCTGACAACACCCAGCCCATCACCTGACAACACCCAGCCCATCACCTGACAACATCCAACCGTCACCTGCAACATCCAGCCCATCACCTGACAACACCCAGCCTATCACCTGACAACACCCAGCCCATCACCTGACAACACCCAGCTTGTCAACATAACCTCTCAACATCAAGTTACTGTCGAGTCAAATATTTTTAGCCCTAAATTATAAACAGAAATTAAATCACATCTTCCTGGAAATGCAAAAGAAAAAACAAAATCTCTGGTAGTAAAAAGTTTTAAGTAAATACAATTTGTTCTTACTTATAAGCCATTAAACTCTATATCTTCGCTGATAAAACTTAAAAAAAAACAAAAAAACAGTATTCTTCTTGATAAAACTATACAACACAACACAAGGTATGCGATAACTCACACCAGGCCAAGGCTCTACCGACGTTCCACCTCACATTGTTGAGGGATAACACGTGTTTTTACCTGTAATTATACGTGTTTATGAGTGTGCTGTATGACAGGCCTGGAGTAATTATGTGGCTCAGGTGTAGTGGTCCAGCGAGGCGAGGGGTCCAGGGAGGAGAGGGGGTAGGACCACTCTTGCGTCATGGCGTAGGACCGTAGGTGAAAACACGACCAGGAGAGCGTAGTAACTCACTCACGGTTTACGCACACTCTGCTCCTCATTAACTTCGTAAACTAATAAGTACTATAGAAAGTGAAGGTTTTTTAATGTAGAAATAAAATTTTTATTAGGTATTGTAGGAGTATATTTATTTCTTATTCGGGAGAGAGAATAAAGTACACAGTAGGTATGTATCCCCTATATAAACCGGATAAATGCGTATGCCGTTTTTGCCTCGGATTGTCTGTTAGGCCGTATGACATATAGGCTGTTAGAAGTTTTGGTCGTTATAAATTTAGACTGAAAGATGCAAGTATAAAACAATACTTGTATTTAATGTCTTTCGTAAACGAATTATACGTAAATTAAAGGAAAGAATTATATTTACAATAACCACAAGTTTTTTTTAACAATATATTAAAATAAATCACTGTTCAGGTTATACATGGTGAATTATAAGAAAAAATATATACCAGATAAACAAAATAATAAAATAAACATTATTAAGATCAGTCGTTACGTCTTCATTTTTGGTCACCTGTTCCCCTAAGGTGAACAGGTGAACAAAATTGCTCTAAACTTTATTACATGACGCACAACTAGCCAATTATCGACAGTGTACCATTGCCATTTAATAATCCCAACCAATAATCATTCGACATTGCACGGCTATGACCAATCACAGGTGATGTAGGGTATGCGTCCCAAGTCTATACCAATCAAGGGCTAAGCAATACCGAGTCACTCCCGTAATCCTCTGTGATTTGCCATGTGCCACATCATTCCAACCAATGAGATGTGACTTACAGATAAATCACTACCAATGAGAAGTAATGCATTCATAGCTCACAGCCAATCAGAGGTAACTTATCTATAGCTTACGATATGTCATAGGTTACGTATCAATGGCCTCCAACCAATCACAAGTAACGTAACAATATGTCTGAGATATTTCCTATATAACTTCAACCAATTTGAATATTAAATCATTAGGCGAAATCAACTGGGTGTGTGATCCTCATGTGATATAAATAATTGTTAGTGGGATTACATCTGAAAGCATATCATTCATCCCAAGATATGAGCTGATGAAAGCAGTTCTCTATAGTGTTAAATATTTTCATTCATATTTTTTTTCACCAACCGGATGACGTATACTGTACTGTACTGTGCACTAATGTTTACAATGTACTGTATATTATAGTAATGACTGTACTCATTACCAGCGGCGATGTTGTTGAGAGAGAGCCACTTACAATACAAACTTGTTCTTGCTGTATAGACCAGTTGTAGCTGCATGGTTCATACTTAATTAGTGTCTTTGTTACCTGTTGTTGTTGTTGTTGTAGGTGATGTTGTTGTTGTTGTTGTTATTTGTTGTTGTTGTTGTTGTTGTTGTTATTTGTTGTTGTTGTTGTTGTAGTAGGTGATGATGTTGTTGTTGTTGTTATTTGTTGTTGTTGTTGTTGTTGTAGGTGATGATGTTGTTGTTGTTGTAGTAGGTGATGATGTTGTTGTTGTTGTTATTTGTTGTTGTTGTTGTTGTAGTAGGTGATGATGTTGTTGTTGTTGTTGTAGGTGATGATGTTGTTGTTGTTGTAGTAGGTGATGATGTTGTTGTTGTTGTTATTTGTTGTTGTTGTTGTTGTAGTAGGTGATGATGTTGTTGTTGTTGTTATTGTTATTGTTGTTGTTATTGTAAGTGATGATATTGTTGTTGTTGTAGTAGAGTGAATGATGTTGTTGTTGTTGTTATTTGTTGTTGTTATTTGTTGTAGTAGGTGATGATGTTGTTGTTGTTGTTATTTGTTGTTATTTGTTGTTGTTGTAGGTGATGATGTTGTTGTTGTTTGTTGTGAGTGATGATGTTGTTGTTGTTGTTACATTTTGTTGTTGTTGTTGTAGGTGATGATGTTTATTTGTTCGGTAGTAGTAAGGTGATGATGTTGTTGTTGTAGTTGTTTGTTGTTGTTGTTGTTGTAGTAGGTGATGATGTTGTTGTTGTTGTTATTTGTTGTTGTTGTTGTTGTTGTAGGTGATGATGTTGTTGTGTTGTTGTTGGTGATGATGTTGTTGTTGTTGTTATTTGTTGTTGTTGTAGTAGGTGATGATGTTGTTGTTGTTGTTATTTGTTGTTGTTGGTAGTAGGTGATGATGTTGTTGTTGTTATTTGTTGTTGTTGTTGTTGTAGTAGATGTTGTTGTTGTTGTTGTTGTTGTTGTTGTAGTAGGTGATGATGTTGTTGTTGTTGTTATTTGTTGTTGTAGTAGGTGATGATGTTGTTGTTGTTATTTGTTGTTGTTGTTGTAGTAGATGATGTTGTTGTTGTTGTTGTAGTCGTTATATTTTCGGTCATTCAACTAGAGAGGTTATTCACACCGTATTTTTTCCACTCTACTGTTTTTTATGAGTGTTTCAAACGCCTCTGTTATTTGCACCGTTGTGTTAACTAATTATTGTTGTTGTTGTTGTGTTAAGTGCTTCAACTGTCAGGGTTATTTGCACCGTTGTTGTTATTATTGTTAAGTGCCTCAACTAAATGTTTGTATACAGACATATTAATTCAAAACCCCCACCATGTGTCATCCCACCATGTGTGTCACCCACCATGTGTGTCACCCCACCATATGTGTCACCCCACCATGTGTGTCACTCCCACCATGTGTGTCACCCCCAGTGTGGTCCCCATCATGTGTCACCCCCACCATGTGTGTCACCCCACACCATGTGTGTCACCCCCATCATGTGTGTCACCCCTCATCATGTATCACCCACCATGTGTTCACCCCCACCATGTGTCACCCCCATCATGTGTGTCACCATCATGTGTACTCCACCATGTGTGTCACCCCACCATGTGTGTCACCCCACACCTAATGTGTCACCCCCATCATGTGTCACCCCCATCATGTGTCACCCCCACACCATGTGTGTCACCCCCACCATGTGTGTCTCCCCACCATGTGTGTCACCCCCATCATGTGTGTGCACCCCCACCATGTGTGTCACCCCCACACCATGTGTGTCACCCCATCATGTGTGTCACCCCCCATCATGTGTCACCCCCACCATGTGTCACCCCCCACCATGTGTGTCACCCCACCATGTGTGTCACCCCCATCATGTGTGTCACCCCACCATGTGTGTCACCCCTAAACAAAGGGACATTACAAAGGTACTCAAACTATCAACCAGGAGCGAACTCGTAACAATGGTTTAAATTAGACACATTTAGATTGGCGTGAAATAGGCAAACACTGGTTTGGAAACAGAGTAGTGGATGATGGAACAAGTTGCAAACATCATCATTAACTCGAATGCGCTGAATAGCTTCAAATATTGGTTGGATGCTTATATGAGCAATAGGGGTTGGGTGTAAATGGAACTGCCCAGCATGGGTCAATAGGCCCTGCAGTTTCCCCCATTCTTATGTGTGTCACCCCCACCATGTGTGTCACCCCCACCATGTGTGTCACCCCCCACCATGTGTCGCCCCCACCATGTGTGTCACCCCACCATGTGTGTCACCCCCCACCATGTGTGTCACCCCCCACCATGTGTGTCACCCATCATGTGTGTCACCCCCCATCATGTGTTCACCCCCATCATGTGTGTCCTCACCATGTGTGTCACCCCACCATGTGTCACCCCCACCATGTGTGTCACCCCCACCATGTGTGTCACCCCATCATGTGTATCACCCCCATCATGTGTGTCACCCCCATCATGTGTGTCACCCCACCATGTGTGTCACCCCCCACAATATGTGTCACCCCCCACCATGTGTGTCACCCCCCATCATGTGTGTCACCCCCACCATGTGTGTCACCCTCACCATGTGATGACTGTCACTCAACACCAATCGATCGACCATCTCCCTCAGTCGACCAGAGTCTGACCTCCATCTTGCCATCACTAGGTACCTCACACTCGACCTCCATCCTACCACTACTCGGTACCTCACACTCGACCTCCATCCAACCACTACTCAGTACCTCATACTCGACCTCCATCCAACCACTACTCGGTACCTCACCTCGACCTCCATCCTACCACTACTCGTACCTCCTCGACCTCCTCACCACAACTCGGTACCTCACACTCGACCTCCATCCACACCTCGGTACCTCACACTCGACCTCCATCCAACCACTACTCGGTACCTCACACTCGACCTGTGTTTGTATTATCTCATTACACGTGAGAGGAAGTCAGGTGATGCAAGTGGAAGAGGCAACAGAGAGGACCCGGCAAATACCGTCATCCGTCCTGTCTGTCTGTCTGTCTGTCTGTCTGTTGCAACAAAGGAATACCTGGTGGTGTGATAACGGTGAGGAGGGAGTGTAGGGAAGGAATCTGCCTTAATATTTCAATCACACCTGGCTCTCTAGTGCTGGCCTTCTATAATATATACAGTATGATGTATATATATCGGTGTGTGTATATTATAATGTGTACGTTTGTATGTCTTGCCGTGGTAAAGGAAGCATTATGGTGTGGATATATGTTTGTTAGTGTATGATGCTTCATGTTTATGTGTAGCGTAATTCAACAACTCTACTGTAGGTGTAACCATTAATTAGCCATGAGAGGACACCTGTGTGATTATGACATCAGGTGTGTGAGATGTGATGTAACTGTACTCTCTCTCTCTCTCTCTCTCTCTCTCTCTCGTACTATACAGTAAATCCGTCGGCCATAATATCTCTCTCCTCTTTCCCTTGTTTTAGTAATATATTTTTTCTCCATCTATCTCTCTCTCTTATCCTCGTGTCTCTCACTTCCTCATTCTCGTCTCATTTTTATTCACCTTGTTGTCTCTTCCACTTAACTCACTGCCACACTTGACGACTCCCAGGTATCATGTGACTGTAGTGATTTTCAGTTGAATTTTTTTTCAACAACTTTATAAAACAATATTCGTAAAGGTTAGGTTATTTAATATATTACTAAGTATATCATCTTGAAGGAAGAAAGTTATATTAAGGAATTGTTTATATTATTTTCTGGTTATAGAATCCTCCCCGACCTAGGTGAGTCTGTTGTGCCCGCCGCCATGATGGTGTCCCCTGATGACGTCACGAACACATTCGAGACTATGATAAATTTTCTTAAAAATCCTTCACACAATGAAGATTTATCAAGAATATTTTCATTCAAAGAATATGTATTTTTACCCGTTAATAACTGAATTATGACTGAAAATTAAAACAGCAGCTGATTAAATAAAGTAAAATGAATAGATTTTCGGCGTCAAGCACAGTCTTATGTTTTTAAGAGCTGACCTTGTTGATGGGTGGCTCCTGCCTCTCCCTGGCCTTCGTCATCCCTCCCACCATTATAATATACAGTATCTTATTTAATCTTCACGACGCTACACCATGACTACACCTTCATGCTACACCACAGCACTACACCATCATGCTACGCCACAGCACTACACCATCACGTTACACCAGACACACCATCACGCCCCATGACACTACGTCATCATGCTACACCACGACACCCAACCATCACGCTACACTATACCATCATGCTACACCAGACTACACCTCACAGGTACACACAATGAGAGGTATACTTTGAGTATGATTATAGTAGACGTTGTAGCATAGAAAACTATATACTGTATTATTAGATTTTCATGACAGGTTTTTACAAAGTTTCTTTTTGTAAAGACGAATATACACGTGTACAGCTGCTCACACCCACACCCACTCACACGTATCAAAGCCTGAGATTACCATAACTATATCAACCCCAAAACTCTGCACCCACAACCCCACACTCTCCCACACATACTCTAACCCACACTCTTCCCACATACTCACAACCCACACTCTCCCCACATACCCACAACCCATTCACACCTACAAAAGCCAACTGCAACACAATCCAAACCATAGTAGGCAATCTCACCCACATCCCAACGACTACCCACCCACTCTCACACCTCCACCTACGGCCACCCTAGCACCTTATACCCCACATTGCTACCACCATCTTCCGTAGCACTACACGGCTCCCTGACCTTTTCCATACGGCTTTACACACCCCACCCTCCCTACCTTACTCCCATCTGATATTTTTTTACCACCCCTTTCTGGCTAGCCCACGACACGACTGGACGCCCAAGCCACGACTGGACGCCTAAACCACGACTGGACGCCTAAACACAGGACACCCTGCAAATGGACGTCAAACCACGACTGGACGCCTAAGCCACGAATGTCTGCCAATGCCCATGATTTCAGCCCACGGTCAGAGGGCTGAAAGGAGTGGGTGGCGGAACGATAACAATAGGACCCGACCCGTTACTGTTAAGGAGTGGGGTGGGGAGGAGCACCACCCACCGTTACCCACAACACAAACCTCTCCTCGCTGGCCACTCACTCAGAGCAAACATTATGATCTTACCCTAACTCGCATTCTCTCTCTCTCTCAGGTTGCAGGTAATGTTGTTTACAGAACCTTACACAATAGGTCCTGAGGTCACTGTGGTTCTGTTAGGTTCTGTCCACTGTGGTTCTGTTAGGTTCTGTCCACTGTGGTTCTGTTAGGTTCTGTCCTGTGATTTTGTTAGGTTCTGTCTACTGTGGTTTTGTTGGGTTCTGTCCACTGTGGTTTTTTAGGTTCTGTCACTGTGGTTTTGTTAAGTTCTTCACTGTGGTTTTGTTGGGTTCTGTCACTGTGGTTTTGTTAGGTTCTGTCCACTGTGGTTTGTTGGGTTCTGTCCTGTGATTCTGTTAGGTTCTGTCTACTGTGATTCTGTTAGGTTCTGTCTACTGTGGTTCTGTTAGGTTCTGTCCACTGTGGTTCTGTTAGGTTCTGTCCACTGTGATTCTGTTGGGTTCTGTCTACTGTGGTTTTGTTAGGTTCTGTCCACTGTGGTTCTGTTAGGTTCTGTCCACTGTGGTTCTGTTAGGCTCTGCTGTGTGATTCTGTTAGGTTCTGTCTACTGTGGTTCTGTTGGGTTCTGTCCACTGTGATTCTGTTAGGCTCTGTCTACTGTGGTTCTGTTAGGTTCTGTCCACTGTGGTTCTGTTGGTTGCTCACTGTGGATTCTGTTAGGCTCTGTCCACTGTGGGTTTCTGTTAGGTTCTGTCCGCTGTGATTCTGTTAGGTTCTGTCCTGTGATTCTGTTAGGTTCTGCTCCTGTGATCTGTTGGTTCTGTCCACTGTGATTCTGTTAGGTTCTGCTCACTGTGATTCTGTGGTTCTGTCCACTGTGATTCTGTTGGTTCTGCTCCTGTGATTCTGTTGGTTCTGTCCACGTGTTCTGTTAGGTTCTGCTCACTGTGATTCTGTTAGGTTCTGTCCATGTGGTTCTGTTAGGTTCTGCTCCTGGATTCTGTTAGGTTCTGTCCACTGTGGTTCTGTTAGGTTCTGTCCACTGTGGTTCTGTTAGGTTCTGCTCACTGTGGTTCTGTTAGGTTCTGCTCACTGTGGTTCTGTTGGGTTCTGTCACTGTGGTTCTGTTAGGTTCTGTCCTGTGGTTCTGTTAGGTTCTGCTCACTGTGATTCTGTTAGGTTCTGTCCACTGTGGTTCTGTTGGGTTCTGCTCCTCTGTGGTTCTGTTAGGTTCTGTCTACTGTGGTTCTGTTAGGTTCTGCTCCTGTGATTCTGTTAGGTTCTGTCCACTGTGGTTCTGTTAGTTTCCACTGTGGTTTTGCTCACTGTGATTCTGTGTTCTGTCCACTGTGGTTCTGTTAGGTTCTGTCTACTGTGGTTCTGTTGGTTCTCTTCTACGCCGCCTTTATTCTTCTTTGAATTGTTGAAAGAATGTTCCTTTTTACAGAACGTTACGGGTGTTGAGCCTCTCTCTCTCTCTCTCTCTCTCTCTCTCTCTCTCATTAGTACTGTTCCATGTTTTCCCTAAAAGGTCAAGGAAGTTTTCAAATCAGCGCTCAGGTCACCAGCATCCAGGTCACCAGTAAGTCACCAGCAGACCACCAGGGCCTAGGTCACCAGCAGGTCACCAGCATCCAGGTCACTAGCAGATCACCAAGACATAGCTGTAAGGTGACCTGCAGGAAGGCCAGGGAACCAGCTAAACGCTCCACCTTTCACTCAGTAATTACCTTAATGAAAGATGAGGAAGACGGTGGCTCAACACACCTGTATACCCACCTGTGTTCTCTGCCTCCCCCCAGCTCTTTAATGCTCGCTTACGTGCACTTAGACTTATACACTCATACTTGCACTTACATGGTTACACCTCTTATACGCTTCAACCTGCGCTTAAATACATACACTTTTACGCTTAAATCTGCACTTGCATGCTTACACACTTTCTTACATCCTTATACACTTAAATTTACACCTACCAGCGTACATGTACACACTTACACGTTTTACACTTACATTATACGCCCAGGTATCATTATGTGTGTATGTGGTGTGTGTGTGTGTGTGTGTGTGTGTGTGTGTGTGTGTAATAATTATACGTGTGAGACTATTCGTAGGTGATAACTTGGAATCTAATACAATGTAATGACTTGTAATTTATTGTACACGTAATATTATGTACTACATAAGAGGTAAAAAAGAGGTAAGGAAGAAGATGAAGAGATAAAGAAGAATAAAAAACTATTACTACTACCACCAACCCTACCACAACTACTACCACTACCACCATCAATACCTCAACTACTACCAACACTATCACCACCACCATTACAGAGTAGTTGTTTACAAGACCTACTCCTCCAACACTTTCCTCTCTCCCTCAGTCATGCAACCCCACTCACCCTCCACCTCTCCCCTCCCCTATCTCCCTCCTCACCCCCAATACACCCCCCTCTACCTCTCCTTCTCCCCTCACCTCCACACCCCCCCCTCCCCCACTATGCTCTGGGCACTAGGTCAGGCAGAAGGTATGTGCATAAGAAAATAATGACAAGTACCACATAACATAAGTCTGTGTTAAGTGTGTTATGTTAAGTGTGTGTTATGTTAAGTGTGATTTATGTTAAGTGTGTGTTAAGTGTGAGTTAAGCGTGTTATGTTAAGTGTGTGTTGTGTTGTGTTGTGTTGACGCTGTTTTTGTAAGTGTGAGTTAAGTTAAGTGTGTTATGATAAGTGTGTGTTGTGTTGAGTGTGTTTTGTTAAGTGTGAGTTAAGTTAAGTGTGTTATGGTAAGTGTGTGTTGTGTTGAGTGTGTTGTAGTGTGTTGTGTTAAAGTGTGTGGTTAAGTATTAAGTGTTTGGGGTAGGGGTGAGGGTGGAGGTGAAGAGGGGTAGGGTGAGGGTAGGGGTGAGGTGTAAGGGATGAGGGGTGGGGTGAGGTGTGGGGTGAGGGTGAGGGGTGGGGTGGTGGGGGTGGTGGGGTGAGGTGGGGATGGGGGTGGGTGGGGTGAGGAATGAGGAGATGAGAGGTGGGTGGGGGGATGCTCACTCGCCTATGTACACCTGACAGGTAAACACGCCGCGATAGAGAACAAATCTTTCCTTCATGCTACTAATTACTTTATTCTAATACCTGTGTAAGTATAAGTATAGCACAGTGGGTGTATTCCTGTGTATCTTACTAATCTGTGTAAGTATAAGTATAGCACAGTGGGTGTATTCCTGTGTATCTTACTAATCTGTGTAAGTATAAGTATAGCACAGTGGGTGTATTCCTGTGTATCTTACTAATCTGTGTAAGTATAAGTATAGCACAGTGGGTGTATTCCTGTGTATCTTACTAATCTGTGTAAGTATAAGTGTAGATGGGTGTATTCCTGTGTATCTTACTAATCTGTGTAAGTATAAGTGTAGCACAGTGGGTGTATTGTGTATTTATGAGTATTTTGTGTATTTCCGAGTGTATCATTACTCAGTATAGTGAAGGTCTATCATACTGGGTGTGGTCGTGAGTGTTATAGAACCTTAGGCACCTTGACGAGTATAATTCCCAGTGTATAATTACTGTGTGTACTCGTCAATATTTATCCAGTAAGTGCACCTCTGCTGTATCTGGTTTACTGTACCTGTACCTGGTTTTACTGTACCTGTACCTGGTTTACTGTACCTGTACCTGGTTTACTGTACCTGTATCTGGTTTACTGTACCTGTATCTGGTTTACTATACCTGTATCTGGTTTATGTACCTTTACCAGTTTTACTGTACCTGTATCTGGTTTACTGTACCTGTATATGGTTTACTGCACCTGTATCTGGTTTACTGTACCTGTATCTGGTTTACTGTACCTGTATCTGGTTTACTGTACCTGTATCTGGTTTACTGTACCTGTATCTGGTTTATTGCTGTATTGTTAACTGTATGTTTATTACCTGTATCTGGTTTACTGTACCTGTATCTGGTTTACTGTACCTGTATCTGGTTTGTATGTATCTATTGCACCTGTATATGGTTTACTGTACCTGTATCTGGTTTACTGTACCTGTATCTGGGTTTCTGGTTTACTGTACCTGTATCTGGTTTACTGTACCTGTCTGGTTTACTGTACCTGTATATGGTTTTACTGTACCTGTATCTGGTTTTACTGTACCTGTATCTGGTTTACTGTACCTGTATCTGTTTATTGTTACCTGTCTTTGTCCTGTATGTTTACTGTACCTGTATCTGGTTTACTGTACCGATCTGTTTTTGACTTTCTGTATCTGGTTTACTGTACCTGTATCTGGTTTATTGTACCTGTATCTGGTTTACTGTACCTGTATCTGGTTTACTGTACCTGTATCTGGTTTACTGTACCTGTATCTGGTTTACTGTACCTGTATCTGGTTTTACTGTACCTGTATCTGGTTTATTGTACCTGTATCTGGTTTCTGTACCTGTATCTGGTTTTATGTACCTGTATCTGGTTTACTGTCTATCTGGTTTACTGTACCTGTATCTGGTTTATTGTTTATGTAGTTTCTGTACCTGTATGGTTTACTGTACCTGTATCTGGTTTACTGTACCTGTATCTGGTTTACTGTACCTGTATCTGTTCGTTTACTGTACCTGTATCTGGTTTACTGTACCTGTATCCTGGTTTATTGTACCTGTATATATGTTTACTGTACCTGTATCTGGTTTACTGTACCTGTATCTGGTTTATTGTACCTGTATCTGGTTTATTGTACCTGTATATGGTTTACTGTACCTGGTTTATTGTACCTGTATATGGTTTACTGACCTGGTTTACTGTACCTGTACCTGGTTTACTGTACCTGTATATGGTTTACTGTACCTGTATCTGGTTTATTGTACCTGTATGGTTTACGTACCTGGTTTACTGTATCTGTATCTGGTTTACTGTACCTGTATCTGGTTTACTGTACCTGTACCTGGTTTACTATGTTTGTACCTGTACTGGTTTACTGTACCTGATGGTTTGGGTTTACTGTACCTGTATCTGGTTTACTTACCTGTACGGTTTCTGTACCTGTCTGGGACCTATTGGTTTATGACCTGTTTGTCACCGTACTGTGGTTTACTGTACCTGTATCTGGTTTACATGGACCTGTATCTGGTTTACTGCACCTGTAACTGGTTTACTGTACCTGTATCTGGTTTACTGTATCTGGTTTACATGGACCTGTATCTGGTTTACTGCACCTGTAACTGGTTTACTGTACCTGTATCTGGTTTACTGTATCTGTATCTGGTTTATTGTATCTGTATCTGGTTTATTGTACCTGTATCTGGTTTATTGTACCTGTATCTGGTTTATTGTACCTGTATCTGGTTTATTGTACCTGTATCTGGTTTATTGTACCTGTATATGGTTTACTGTACCTGTACCTGGTTTACTGTACCTGTATCTGGTTTACTGTACCTGTACCTGGTTTACTGTACCTGTATCTGGTTTATTGTACCTGTACCTGGTTTATTGTACCTGTACCTGGTTTACTGTACCTGTATCTGGTTTACTGTACCTGTATCTGGTTTATTGTACCTGTATCTGGTTTATTGTACCTGTATATGGTTTACTGTACCTGGTTTATTGTACCTGTATATGGTTTACTGTACCTGGTTTACTGTACCTGTACCTGGTTTACTGTACCTGTATATGGTTTACTGTACCTGTATCTGGTTTATTGTACCTGTATATGGTTTACTGTACCTGGTTTACTGTATCTGTATCTGGTTTTACTTGTATCTGGTTTATTGTACCTGGTTTACTGTACCTGGTATCTGGTTTACTGTACCTGGTTTACTGTACTGTACCTGGTTATCTGTGCCTGGTTACTGTACCTGTGCCTGGTGTATCTGGTTTACAATGTACCTGTATCTGGTTTATTGTACCTGGTTTATTGTACCTGTCTGGTTTACTGTACCTGTATCTGGTTTACTGTACCTGGTTTACTGTACCTGGTTTATTGTACCTGTATCTGGTTTACTGTACCTGGTTTATTGCACCTGTATATGGTTTACTGTACCTGGTTTATTGTACCTGGTTGTATCTGGCTTACTGTACCTGTATCTGGTTTACTGTACTGTACCTGGTATGTATATGGTTTACTGTACCTGTATCTGGTTTACTGTTTACTGTACCTGTACCTGGTTTATTGCACCTGTATATGGTTTACTGGTTTACTGTGTACCTGGTTTACTGTACCTGTATCTGGTTTACTGTACCTGTATTCGGTTTACTGTACCTGTATCTGGTTTACTGTACCTGTATCTGGTTTACTGTACCTGTATATGGTTTACTGTACCTGTATCTGGTTTACTGTACCTGTATCTGGTTTACTGTACCTGTATATGGTTTACTGTACCTGTACCTGGTTTACTGTACCTGTACCTGGTTTACTGTACCTGTATCTGGTTTACTGTACCTGGTTTACTGTACCTGTATCTGGTTTACTGTACCTGTATATGGTTTACTGTACCTGTACCTGGTTTATTGTACCTGTATATGGTTTACTGTACCTGGTTTACTGTACCTGTACCTGGTTTACTGTATCTGTATCTGGTTTACTGTACCTGGTTTACTGTATCTGTATATGGTTTACTGTACCTGTATCTGGTTTATTGTACCTGTATATAGGTCGAGATACCTGTCTGTGATACTAATACCTTATGAAATTTGCTGAACCTGTTATTGTAGCTATGTTTATACCTGCACCTGTACATGTACCTGCACTTGTACATATACCTGCACCTGTAATTGTACCTTTGTTTAATCATCAGGTGAAATAAACTGAGGTGCCTAATCTATACGCAGTCCATCTGAAGAGGACACACACACACAACTTGGGAATGAGAGCAACTATCCGTGATCTGGTTAGGTTAGGTTAGGTTAGGGTAGGTTAGGTTATGTTAGGGTAGGTTAGGTTATGTTAGGGTAGGTTAGATTATGTTAGGGTAGGTTAGGTTAAGTTAGGGTAGGTTAGGTTATGTTAGGGTAGGTTAGGTTATGTTAGGGTAGTCAATATTCAGGTGAAATAAACTAAGGCGAACTAATCTTCAGCTGATCCAACTTCTTATTTAACACCTCAAGTAAAAGTTGAGGTCGTTGACACATTTCTCACTTCAACTAGACAAAAACAAAAACAAAAAAAACATCAAGCCCTACTAAGAACTGGAAGCTGACTGAATTAACCTGAACAAGAAAAAAAAAAAATATCCCTCAGGCATAAAAACCCAAACAAGAACATTGATACTCGTACACACACAACCTTTACCAACTGACATTACAAGACAACATGTTATTATAAATGTTAAAGATGTTTATTGTGTATTAATAAAACATTGTCTCTAGTAAAGTAATTTTTTTTACTGTGTTCCTGTATTTTAAGTTATTCTTGTAAGAGGTTTTGGGGTGTTATATATTGTATAGTCTCTTAGAATATGATAGTATGTGTCAAATGATGTTAGTATTATTATTATTATTGGTAGTAGTAGTAGTAGTAGTAGTAGTATTGTTGTTATATTATTATTATTATTGTTGGTGGTAGTAGTAGTAGTATTGTTGTTATCATTATTATTAGTAGTAGTAGTATTGTTATATTATTATTATTATTATTTCTATCAACTTCATCACCACCATTCTTACATGTCTCAGTGGAAGTGACAAAGAGAGAGACACGATAATAACCACATGAGTGTGTGTGTGTGTGTGTGATAATTGTTGGGAACCTGGAGAAAATAGGACTAGCGCCATCTCTCACTATAGAGTTTTCCCCGCGTCGTGAGCCACAGGAGAAGCACTACATCAACTCTGGGTGAAACGTTTGGTACATACAGATAACAGAGGTTAGGGTAGTGATGTGTAGGGACCTTGAGAGAGCCGTGTTTTTAGAGAGAGAGAGAGAGAGAGAGAGAGAGAGAGAGAGAGAGAGAGAGAGAGAGAGAGAGAGAGAGAGAGAGGCCAGCAGTACATATTGCAACAGTGTGACAATCAATAACAAATGACGCGTTACGGCGATAAATGAAATCTCTGAGAGTCTGAGGTCTGAGAGAGAGAGAGACCAGGTAAACGCGAGAGAAAGTGAGACTTGCTTTCCCTGACGATGATGAAGGGCAATGAAAGGATGAGAAAGTGTTTACGTCTTTCAATAATTGTTTTAAGAAATGAAAAAAAAAGTTGTAAAAGGAAGTGAAAGTTTTGCTTCTGGCGATAACTTAATAAAAAAAATATTTTAGTGAAAGCAGTGAGAGTTTATGCAGATCAACAACAATTACAATAAAAAGATAGTGAAAGCTGTAGTACGACACAGTGAAAGAAACCGGAATTCAATCAACAGCAACCACTATTAATATGATGAAAGAAGTCAAAGAAGTCAAAGTTTTAATCCGTCAACAACTACAAAATACAGAGAATATAAGAAGTCAAGAATCCTATAGAAAAAAAATAGTGAAATAAATCCAAATTTTTTCAACAATCATAAAAAAAATAGTGAAAGAAGTCAAAATTCTATCAACAAGAACTACAAAGCACAGAGAATGAAAGAAGTCAAAAGTTCTATCAGCAGCCACGATAACATAATAATGATTTCCCTGTCATAACGCGGCTGTAAGATTCTTTATTCACATACATACAAGGTCACTTACAGCTCTCTTACCTGCACAAGGGCACACCAGGGGAAACCTATGTGTTCTATGCATCATTAACTGGGACGGACGGACGGACGGACGGAGGGACGGACGGACGGACAGACAGACAGACAGACTTAAGGATAATACATATAGCAAAACAAACGAGTGACGAAAGAAGGAATTAAATAGACACAATAAATGTAAGTGAAGAGATATGAGGAAGAAGGACAAAGGGAAAGTACAGGAGGTAGAAAGAATAGAATGAAGAAGTATAAAATAAAAACACTACTACTACTACTACTACTACTAATAATAATAATAATAATAGTAATACCACAGCACTCCCAACACTCTTTAATTAATAAAAAGTGGCAAAAACACGAAATGAAATGAAAAGAGAAACTCAATAACGAAGACAATGAAGAAAACTGTAATTAAAGGAAAAGTTGATAAAGAAGAGACAATAATTGAAGTAATTATTTGTGTTCGAGTCGTGGCCAGCTGTAGCACGTGAGGGAAGTGTGATGTGCAGGGGTGTCTGTGTCGGCTCTACAGTCCAATGTGTTAAGATATGGTGTAGTGATATTTGTTACATACGTTCATGAGCGGTTAATGTACATGGGTCACATACATGAGTGTTGCGTGTACATGGATGATTCGTGTACATGAACGTCTCTCGTACATGAACGGTTCGCGTACGGCTGTTCACGTATACGAGGGGTGTACGTACAGTCAAAGGAAAAAAATTCGTGTGACACCCCCCTAGCGTTATGCGACAGTGGAGGCTTGAAGCTGGAGTGTGAACATAAGGCCCGGTAACTGTAACCCCACCTTTTCTTTGGCTGTATACATCATAGCGCGAAAGGCTGAGGTTAGAGTAACTTCACCTCGACTGCTTCTCACGCTTATGATTCATGGCCGAGGCGTAGAAACTGTGAAATCCGACAAGCACAAAGAGGTGCCAGAACTTATCCAGAACACCAAATCAACGCCAAAGTTACTCGTCTGGAGAATTCGGTAGCCAAGAAGAACGAGCAGAACCAATCCAAACTTTCAACTAGAAATCTCAGGTCATGTTAGATAAATGCCAACGTGTTAATTTGGTGCCACTACAGGCTCAACTGATCTGTGAACCGGGAATAAAAAGCATTTTGATACATGTTGTTGTGTCTGGTTTTCTTACACGCCCATTAGACCAGTTTTATCTCCACATGTTCGTATTTATTACTACGACGCTATGTTTAGGTGCTGTCACACACACACACACACACACACACACACACACACACACACACACACACACACACACACACACACACACACACTAAGCATCAATGAGTGTGGAAAAGGTTCGGGGTTCGGTTAGGTTAAGTAGTGTGGATGGTTACCTGGTGCTGTTACCTGTCTGAACTTATTAATTTTGGCCACACTATGAGATTTTCGCCCACAGGTGCTCAGCTATCCTTGAACATATATACATGCATACATACAGAAGAGGGCCTGCAGAATCATGCACGGCGCAGACTGCTCCGGCTACAACAACGCTCTCTCCACCCTGGAAATGCCATCCCTCAGTGACCTCCACCACCACGCAATAGCAGGGTTTGGCAGTGGACTACTGCACCACCCTCATCACCTACTGCCACCTACAGTCCCCCGCCCACCTCGCGCAGTCCGCCACTGCAACAAAATTCAGCCCATGAGAGCCCGCACCGATAGATATAAGAACAGCACCATCCTATCTATTGTTAAAATAATAAACAGCTTCTGATTTATGTACTGTACAGCCCTGTAAATGTATTGAATGTATAATATTATGTCTAAATCACACGTAAGTTTGTATATTTTCAACCACCGGCTGCAACTCTATTAATAAACCGTTTATTTTTATTATTTTTTATTCATACATACAGTACATACATACATACATACATACATCCCAAGTGACAGGGGTGAAAAAGAGTTCAGTGGAAGGTCAACAGGTGGATGGAAGTGAGAAGTAGTAGAAGAAATAAGTGACGTGGCTTAATGCAGCAGTCTCCCCGACTACTACACACGGGGTCGCAGTTCCAGTGAGTCCGAATTCTAAGAGACAGACCTGACTGGGACTCATTAAGGAAAGGGTGTATTAGAACTGGGCCATGTCCTTGAGGGTATAGGCTAGGTTGGCCACTCACCCTCACACTGTGCCTTAACTGTGAGATTCGTGCTGCAGAGTGTGTGTATTTTGTTAGTTTATTTTCGTCTCTATCTCCCTCTCCTTTCTTTCTTTATTTCTTTCTATGACGACTCTCTCTCTCTCTCTCTCTCTCTCTCTCTCTCTGTTTTATTTACTGTCTGTCTGTCTCCTCACTCTTTCCTTTTCTTCTGTCTGTCTCTCCATTATTTTGGCTCTCTTTCTTTATCTCCTTTTCTACTTTCTGTGCTTATCTGATCAGGACAAACCCTACTCCACAACCCCCCCTGCCTCCCTCCCCCTACCATCTGTAAATATAAGAGCGTAGGCCTACCTCACTAACAGAGCGTAGGCCTACCTCACTAACCTACCCAAGATATCACACAGGAAAGGCCAATTCTCCAAGATTCACTCATTAATTCTCCCCACCAATTGGAAAAATGAGAAAGAATCTAACTGGTTCACTTGAAGGTGCGGTCTATATACAGTAATCCCCACAGACAGTATTACCAATTAAACGAAGCGACCTGTCCCCTCACACACTCCTGGTAATTAAGAAAGAAAGAAGTTTATTCTCTGAGCTGTTAGGTTGGTATATCAGGAGGGACAGAGGCCAGTACCGGTCCAACACTCCACCAGGCAGGGAGGCACACCCGAGGCTATGACAAGACCACTACGTGCTTGTATATTGTATATACTACTGTTACTCCTCCCTCTACTCCTCTACTGTATTACGGGTCATCGCGGACGTCACAGAGTTTGTCTGTAATGGTGGTGGTAGTGATAGTGTTAGAGTATTATGGTGTGGTGACCTTGACAGTGCACACACACACCACAGCTTGTGATCACAAGCTTCCGGTGCTGGTGCGTCATGCTGCCCGCGGTTATAATCCCCCTCACCCCTCTCCCTGGCGGCTGTCACCACCCTCATCCCTCTCCCTGGCAGCTGTCACCACCCTCATCCCTTTCCCCGGCGGCTGTCACCCTCACCTTCTCCCTGGCGGCTATCACCCTACCCCTCTCCTGGCGGCTGTCACCACCCTCATCCCTCTCTCCCGGGCGGCTATCACCCCTCACCCTTCTCCGGCGGCTGTCACCCCTCACCTCTCTCCGGCGGCTGTCACCCCCTCACCTCTCTCCCCGGCGGCTGTCACCACCCCGGCTGTCACCCTCACTTCTCCCCGGCGGCTGTCACCCCTCACCTCTCCCCGGCGGCTGTCACCCCCACCCTTCTCCCCGGCGGCTGTCACCCCTCATCCCTTTCCCCGGCGCGACTGTCACCCCCTCACCTCTCCCCGGCAGCTGTCACCCCTCATCCCCGGCGGCTGTCACCCCTCATCCCTTTGGCGCCACCCCTCCCCGGCGGCTGTCACCCCCTTCACCTTCTCCCCGGCGGCTGTCACCCCCTCACCCCTCTCCCCGGCGGCTGTCACCCCCTCACCCTTCTCCCCGGCGGCTGTCACCCAACACTTCTCCCGGCGGCTGTCACCCCTCACCTCTCCCCAGCTGTCACCCCTCTCTCCCTCGGCGGCTGTCACCCTCACCCATCTCCCCGGCGGCTGTCACCCCTCACCTCTCTCCCCGGCGGCTGTCACCTCACCCCTCTCCCCGGCGGCTGTCACCCCTCACCCTTCTCCCCGGCGGCTGTCACCCCCTCACCCCTCTCCCCGGCGGCTCACCCCTCTCCACGCACCAGTTGAACCACCGGGTTAGATCCTCATATACCATATTATTTAAACTGTTGATTGTTTGTAACCGAGTCACTTCCTGCCTAGACTGACGACAGCTGACAGACACGGGAAGCTCATGACTGTGTGTGTGTGTGTGTGTGACGTCATGGGGTGGTCGCCACCTGGACCATAACAGTGCCGGATGGTTACTTTCCCTTTTAATATGTGACGAAGTGTTTGTGTTGTTGTTGACGTATGTATCTTTAAGTGTATACATGTCTGTCTGCATTTGTGTGTACACTTGTATTATTTCACACAAAGCCTGTTCATTCGTCTTATTTTTAAGCAACAAGAGCCTCCATCGGGGATTGCCTGTGACAACTATGTGGACGTAGTAGCATTTTACCGACTCCAGCTAGGTAACTAAACCCATCCCAAGCTAACCTGGCCCATAAGCCACGCCCCCTCGTCTATAGCTACAAATAACCGATTGGTTCCGCTGAGCATTTTACCTCCCCCTGACTGTGCGTATATAAGCGTGTATTTGTATCGACCTTTTATGATAAATATTTAAAATTTTCCAACATCCTCTTTGAAGTGCTAATGTCTTGAAATCATTTGCATTTTGATAGTTCAGATATTTAGCATTATTTTAGGTCTGCTTACCAACTGTGAACATATTTAGTTAGAATTTTCTATGAACCAATCAGCTATTGGTATAGAAGAGGGGCGTGACTTATAGGCCAGGTTAGCATGGAAATACTATAATTTGACACAGAACAAACTATTCTCATCATTTTCAAGCATCAAGGATATTATGATTCAAGTATTTTTTTTCTTTTTTTCTTACCTCTACATTCTATAGCTTACAAACGTCAGTAACCGGATGACACAACTACCTGTAACATCGGGACACATCATCACGACAACACGCCCAGAGTCACTCAGGCCATCACACACTTTCATCTCCAGGAAGGTGAGAGGGGGCACATACATCACTTTCATTTTACCCATGTGAGGTAAACAATTGGCTGCTGTCTCACTCACAACTGCGATACAGAGTTACAGTTCACAACTACTGGGGAAAATTGACACACAGCATGACCAGCATTACACGACCACCTTCACTTCCCAGGTAAACGTTAAGTATCCATTTACAGTTGGGTAGACTGGGGGGTACTCCACTAGGCCACTGCACCTCTAATGGTAGCGTAAGTGCAGTTAATACTTGAATTATTGTTCCCCGCCTCAGTAGTAATAATGGGCTACTGTTGGCAAGTACTCTATTGTGTCAGAAGCTGTATACTTCACTTCCATTCACTCGCTCCATAATAAAAACTGATTGTTATTCACTCACTCACTGACGGAGTTGAATACCTTGTAGTTTTACTCCTACTTATTTCTTAACTGAAGCTTTTTCGTATTTTTTACACACTAAAGCTCTCCACGGCGTCATTAAAACTGTATAGACGTAAATAATTAATTCAAACCATATTTTGTATTCTTGTGAGGTAGAAATATTAACGGGTAACACCGAGGGCAGGGGAGCTAGGAGGAGGCAGAGGCTGGGGTGGATAGGTGAAAAGATGAGGTCCGATGACACACACACACAACCGCGAGGACTGGTAACAACAGCCGTGGCCGCCAGCCCTCAGACACCTCGATGGATTCCTTGTAAATTCAGGGGAGGGCGAATCCTAACTAGGATTTTTATTTCAGAAAATAAGGATTGTATCAATAATATAACTGTGTATGATGTAACTGTGTATATAATATATCTGTGTATAATATAGAATCTGTAACTCGAATATAACATAATATAGGCTACTACAACTTATATAATTATACACAAGTTTCACTACACTCATCTCAACAGTCACTTTTACGTAATGTGTTTTTAAATTTAGGTAGTTTGTCTGTTTCAGTAAAAGATGACTCAGGATATTGACAATTTTATTTTTGTTGTGTTAAGAAAATTTCGCCTCAATAAGTCGTGAAGTTTTTGGGTCTTTTAATCTTAAAACGTCTTGGTTCTTCCCTACACTCACAAAAAAAAAGACTTTGTCCATCCTATGATAAAAATTCACGTCTTTGTCCATCCTAGGTAAAGAACACACGACTTTGTCCATCCTATGAAATGAACGTCTTTGTCCTTGTTCATCCTGCAGAAAAGATTGCAGGTAGATTTTTTTTCTCCTCGTTTTACCTGGACGTATTTTGTCTATCCTTTGGTCAAAAACATGTCCACACTTCATTAACGCGAAGGAGACAAGGATGCAGAGGGAGGAGGAAGGAAGGAAGGAGAAACTAAAATCCTTATGGAAAAGTTAAGGTTCCTTTACCTGGTCACGCCTCATGACGGTGATGATGACAGGTGTGTGTGTGTGTGTGTGTGTGTGTGTGTGTGTGTGTGTGTGTCCACTTCCCTGAGTGACCACTTACTGTAACCTCACCACTACCCCTCACTAGAACATCCCACCACCACCACCACCTCTTTCCTTCACCACCACTACCACCTTCCTTCACCACCACCCTCTTCATTCACCACCACCAAATTTCTTCACCACCACTACCACCTTCCTTCAACACCACCACCTCCTTTCTTCACCACCACTACCATCTTCCTTCACCACCACTATCATCTCCCTTCAACAACACCACCGCCCTCTTCCTTCACCACCACCACCACCTCCCCTCACCACCACTCTCTTCCTTCATCAATCGTTTCCTTCACCACCACCTCCTTCCGTCACCAACATCACCACCTTCCTTCACTAGCCAGAGTTGATGAGTGGGTCGCTCAGGTGGATGAGTGGGTGGCCTGGGTGGATGAGTGGGTAGCCTGGGTGGATGAGTGGGTAGCCTGGGTGGATGAGTGGGTAGCCTGGGTGGATGAATGGGGAGCCTGGGTGGATGAATGGGTGGCTCAGGTGGATGAGTGGGTGGCCTGGGTGGATAAATGGGTGGCCCAGGTGGATGAGTGGGTGGCCTGGGTGGATGGGGTGGCTCAGGTGGATGAGTGGGTGGCCTGGGTGGATGAGTGGGTGGCCTGGGTGGGTGGTCTGGGTGGATGAGTGGGTGAGGGAGGGACATGTTCAACACGCCAGACGGTTCAACATGTAGTGAGTATGCTAATAAAGCCACCTGGTCCCTGTAGTAGTTACAGTAAGTTTCTACACCACTGATAGGAAAAAAAAATATTCTGTCAACGAGGTAAAAATGCTGATATATTTCTTGAATTTAATCGCTGTAGGTCAATGTATTCGTGAGTATTACCAGAAATAAGAAGACTGTAGCAAAACCGACTCGGGCACACACACACACACACACACACACACACACACACACACACACACACACACACACACACACACACACACACCTCCACCACTAGCGGACAGGAGGATGATATAAATAATGATTGTTGTCACCCTCAAGCCTTCACTACCTGCCAGGTGCACACTGCTGTTTGGGCTCACCTGCCACGTCTCACAATGCTCGTCTTGTAATAGTCCAGAGATGGAGGTGTATTGTGACTTAAGTGTACGTGTGTTACTCAGTCTGTGTGTATGTAAGCCTGCCTTTTCTTCTTCAGTCTTCCTTCAGTCATCATCAGTCTCACGTGACAGTCCCGACCACCCTCCTGTTTACACCAGGTCATACTCTCAAGTTGGTGCCATTCACAAGCTTGTGGTATGACACTCTCTTGACACACTTATTATACAGTGGGTTTATCATCATCGTTAACATACATTTGTGAGAAGTTTAATGACCACTTGTTGCTTTCTGAACAACTATTAAACTTTAACACTGGATTAGGTTAGGTTATTAATTCTGGTTAGGTTATTAATTCACCAGGGAAGTGTGAAGTCCTTCCCTGTTCTCTACGTTACAGGTGAGGGGATGATGGCGCTAAATATGAGTGATATAAACATTAGGTATATTTGAGGCCGTACAAGACAGAAGTAAGCTTTGGAAATAAATTGACAGAAACTAAACCACCACCAGAGAGTATGTATATGAACACTGATAAAAAACCTAAATAAATAAACCTAAATAAACCAATATACCTCATGACCTATAAATTAATGCCAGATATTACCAAGTGTTCAGGGAATTTTGTCAAGAAAGCCTGTCGACGTTTCCTGAGAGACTAGAAGTATCCCCCGTGTTGAAGGTGTGGGGTAAGAGATACCAACATGCTTCTATGACAGCATGAGTATGAGGAAATACCAATGAGTAGTACCAGGTCGCCTTACCGTTACCAGACGAGCGTTGGGTACCTGTCTATGAACGCGCCAAACCTGTATATACCACAATCTTAAATATTGGTGTTTTACGTTCATTATCTTAAAAAAAAAACTATTTGAACTTTTTTTTCTGCAGAGAATGTGTTAGAGAAACTAGCCATAATGTCGAAATTGGAATAATGTATCACACACTAGACGACAGTACCACAGCGTTCAATAATACAATAAAGGTTTTAACAGAAAAGAAGTGACTCAGATACTACACCACGTCCTTCATGTGACTTTACAACATGTCAGTTTAACACAACCAAGAGAGAAACTTTAATTATCAAGACGGTCTATAATTTGCGGGAATTTAATAGTGTAACGATGTGGTCCAAACTCAGGCAGGATTTATTAGGTAGTTACTTAAGAATAGATACTAGACCCCAAAGGAGTGAGTTATTAAGTGGGGCGACTACCAAGGGTCAGGACCCCTGGTTACGTCCACTGTCTCTGAAGCCAGACACAAATATGCCGCACCCTGTTGACCTGAGTGTCAAGATCAAACTGTTGTGGATCCCCTCTCACATAGGCCTCAAAGAACATGACAGAGTTGATGTCCTCGCCAAACTCACGTCTAACAAAGACAGTGTTGAATACAATCTGGGTCTGTCAAAAAGAACCCTTACAACTGTAATTAGGGAGGAACTTATTGATGAATTTGACACAAGTAGACAAGTGCAAACAGGCACTAGTCGATCCATAGTTTACCATGGTGAGATGTATCAAGTGAAACATGTATATGGAGCAAGAAACGAGATCACTAGATTACGAGATGATGTAACCCGTTTGACTAAAGTTAGGTTATAAGTACCACTGGCAGTATGTTCCTCAAGCAGATGTGAACAAAACTAAATGTAAAGTGTGTGGCCAGACATATGGCCACACACTCGAACACCACGTCTTCGACTGTGTGAAGATAGAACCTTTCAGGGACAGGTCCAAGCACACTGTGTGTGCTTGGCACTTAGTAACTATATCAGTTCCCATGTGTAGAACCAAACACACACTGTGCTTGAATACCTCTCACGCAAATGTGAATAACAAAGTGTGCGGCCAGACATACTGCCTCACACTCCTGTACTCACGCAGTTATGAATAAGTTACCTTCTATGAACAGAACTAAACAAAGAATTGATTTGAAAGACTGTAACATTCAATGCCATAATATCCTGACCACGGGGGTTAGTTATACTGACTCTTTGCAAACTCTACTCTGTAATCCTTTGGAGCTACCGCTCACAGGAGGAGTATGGGGTGCACAATAAACTAGCCGCTGGAAGTGGAAAAATTAAAATTGAATGGCTGAGTGGTAGAGATCGATGAATGGTGAACGATGACTGATGATGGTGAACGATGACTGGTGGAGAACGATGACTGATGATGGTGAACGATGACTGGTGGAGAACGATGACTGGTGCAGAGCGATGACTGGTGGAGAACGATGACTGATGATGGTGAACGATGAGTTGATGATGGTGAACGATGACTGGTGGAGAACGATGGCTGATGGAGAACGATGACTGATGGAGAACGATGACTGATGGTGAATGATGACTGATGATGGTGAACGATGACTGGTGGAGAACGATGACTGGTGGAGAACGATGACTGGTGGAGAACGATGACTGATGGTGAATGATAACTGATGAAGAACGATGACTGATGAAGAACGATGACTGATGATGGTGAACGATGACTGATGATGGTGAGCGATGACTGATGATGGTGAACGATGACTGATGGTGAATGATGATTGGTGGAGAACGATGACTGATGGAAACGATGACTGATGATGGTGAACGATGAGTGATGGAAAACGATGACTGATGATGAACGATGACTGATGATGGTGATCGATGACTGATAAAGAACGATGACTGATGGTGAACGATGACTGATGGTGAACGATGACTGATGATGAACGATGACTGATGAAGGTGAACGATGAACCTTCCTCTTGGCTCCAATTTCCATCACAGACGAATTAAAAAATAACACAACTGTATAAGAACCAATAACTAAGAAAATGACATACAGTATAGAGTATAAGAATGAACAAACTACAAAGGAAGAATATATAGAGGGAATACGTAGAGATAAAGTGTAGGAATGATAACGATAAAAAAGTGAAAGAGAAAGGAAGAGATAATGGAGACGAGGAGGAGCCAGAGTGAAAGTAAATGATATAAACACGACTCTTAACACTGAAGGCTAAAGGTTAACTGAGAGTGAGGGGGTGAGGTGGGTGGTAGGTAGGTAGGTAGGTAGGTAGTAGTGGCAGTGGGTCGTGATGGTAGTGGTGGGCGGTGGTAGTGGTAGTAGCGATTGGAGGTGGTAATAGTGGACGAATTGAATATCAATTTTACTGCAGACAACAGCAAATTTATTGTTCACCCCATACTCATCCTGCGAGCGGTAGCGCATAAAAGGATTCCAGAGTAGAGGTCACAAAGGATGCGTATAACAGTCCCTAGTGGTCAGGATATTGTAGCATTGAATGTTATAGAGTATTTCCTGTACATTGTTTAGTTGTGTCCAAAGGAGTTGAACTATCTACTGGGTGTAAAATGTGGGTAAAGTAATTGGGACATTACACACACACACACAGTAAGCTTGGACGTGTCCCTAAAGGTTCTATTTTCTTGGTCTAGGTCACGTAGTGTTGGAGTGTGTGGCCATATGTACTGGGGGTGTCGAGGCTGGGGGTGGTGCTGGAGGTGTCGAGGCTGGGGATGGTGCTGGAGGTGTCGAGGCTGGGGGTGGTGCTGGGGGTGTCGAGGCTGGGGTGGTGCTGGGGGTGAGGCTGGGGGTGGTGCTGGGGTGTCGAGGCTGGGGGTGGTGCTGGAGGTGTCAGAGGCTGGGGTGGTGCTGGGGTGTCGAGGCTGGGGGTGGTGCTGGGTGTCGAGGCTGGGGATGGTGCTGGAGGTGTCGAGGCTGGGGATGGTGCTGGAGGTGTCGAGGCTGGGGGTGGTGCTGGGGGTGTCGAGGCTGGAGATGGTGCTGGAGGTGTCGAGGCTGGGGGATGGTGCTGGAGGTGTCGAGGGCTGGGGATGGTGCTGGAGGTGTGAGGCTGGGGATGGTGCTGGAGGTGTCGAGGCTGGGAGGCTGGGGTGGTGCTGGAGGTGGGCTGGGGATGGTGCTAGGGGTGTCGAGGCTGGGGATGGTGCTGGAGGTGTCGAGGCTGGGGATGGTGTCGGGCTGGGGATGGTGCTGGAGGTGTGAGGCTGGGTGCTGGGTGTCGAGGCTGGGGATGGTGCTGGAGGTGTCGAGGCTGGGGTGGTGCTGGAGGTGTCGTGGGGATGGTGCTGGAGGTGTCGAGGCTGGGGATGGTGCTGGAGGTGTCGAGGCTGGGGATGGTGCTGGGGTGTCGAGGCTGGGGTGGTGCTGGGGTGTCGAGGCTGGGGATGGTGCTGGGGTGTCGAGGCTGTGGTGCTGAGGCTGGGGGGTGCTGGGGGTGTCGAGGCTGGGGATGGTGCTGGAGGTGTCGAGGCTGGGGGGTGGTGCTGGGGTGTCGAGGCTGGGGATGGTGCTAGGGTGTCGAGGCTGGGGATGGTGCTGGAGGTGTCAGGCTGGGGATGGTGCTGAGGTGTCAGGCTGGGGATGGTGCTGAGGTGTCAGGCTGGTGGTGCTGGAGGAGGCTGTCGAGGCTGGAGATGGCTGCTGTGTCGAGGCTGGGGATGCTGCTGGAGGTGTCGAGGCTGGGGATGGTGCTGGAGGTGTCGAGGCTGGTGGTGCTAAGGCTGGAGATGGTGCTAGGGGTGTCGAGGCTGGGGATGGTGCTAGGGTGTCGAGGCTGGGGATGGTGCTGGGGGTGTGAGGCTGGGGATGGTGCTGGAGGTGTTGAGGCTGGGGTGGTGCTGGAGGTGTCGAGGCTGGGGTGGTGCTGGAGGTGTCGAGGCTGGGGATGGTGCTAGGGTGTGGGCTGGGATGGTGCTGGAGGTGTGAGGCTGGGGATGGTGCTGGGGGTGTCGAGGCTGGGGATGGTGCTGGAGGTGTTGAGGCTGGGGATGGTGCTGGAGGTGTCGAGGCTGGGGATGGTGCTGGAGGTGTCGAGGCTGGGGGTGGTGCTGGAGGTGTCGAGGCTGGGGATGGTGGGGGGTGTCAGAGGCTGGGGTGGTGCTGGAGGCTGGGGATGGTGCTGGTGAGGTGGGGATGGTGCTGGGGTGTCGAGGCTGGGGATGGTGCTGGAGGTGTTGAGGCTGGGGATGGTGCTGGGATGGTGAGGGTGTCGAGGCTGGGGGTGGTGCTGGAGGAGGCTGGGGATGGTGCTGGGGTGTCGGGCTGGGATGGTGCTCGAGGCTGGGGATGGTGCTGGAGGTGTTGAGGCTGGGGATGGTGCTGGGGGTGTCGAGGCTGGGGATGGTGCTAGGGGTGTCGAGGCTGGGGTGGTGCTGGAGGTGG
Organism: Homarus americanus; assembly: GCF_018991925.1. NCBI lineage: Eukaryota > Metazoa > Arthropoda > Malacostraca > Decapoda > Nephropidae > Homarus > Homarus americanus. The sequence continues at coordinate 89,009 of NW_024734042.1, read as the reverse complement.
GCTGGGAATGGTGCTGGGGTGTCGAGGCTGGGGATGGTGCTAGGGGTGTCGAGGCTGGGGATGGTGCTAGGGGTGGCAGATGAGGACAGGTTGTGGTAGTATCGGAGAAAAAGTCAGATATGATATGATGATGCTGTTGTGGTACTGGTGACGTGGTGTGGTAGAGAGTGTTGTGGTGTGGTAGTGTGGTAGAGAGTGTTGTGATGGTAGTGTGGTAGAGAGTGTTGTGATGGTAGTGTGGTAGAGAGTGTTGTGGTGGTAGTGTGGTAGAGAGTGTTGTGATGGTAGTGTGGTAGAGAGTGTTGTGGTGGTAGTGTTGTGATGGTAGTGTGGTAGAGAGTGTTGTGGTGGTAGTGTGGTAGAGAGTGTTGTGGTGGTAGTGTGGTAGAGAGTGTTGTGGTGGTAGTGTGGTAGAGAGTGTTGTGATGGTTACGGACAATTACGAGAGAGAGAGAGAGAGAGAGAGAGAGAGAGAGAGAGAGAGAGTTTCGTGTCTCTCTCTCTAGTATGTACAGTATGTCTACCTCTGCCTCCAGTGATCTGTGTTGCACTGCACGATGACAATAACTACCAGAACACACCGAGAAATTGCAAGTCACACGTGGTAGAAGTAGTAAACATTATCTGGCTGAGCTGACAGTCATAAGCTTAAGTAACTGTTTACCCATTGAGTACGATGTCAATCCCTGAGTACCATGAATTGCCCTTAACACCATGAGCACTATGACTAAAATCCTTGAGTATAATGAATTAATCCCTTGAGTACAATATTAGTACAATAAATTAACCTCATTTATTAATCTTAATTATTCCAATAAGATTACCCTTGAGTACGAGTTAGTAATCCTCTGAGTACGATGACTATTCTCTCAAGTATTACAATAATCTCCTATGAATACTACAATAATTTAAACCCAGTGAGTCAGATGACTTAATCCCTAGATCACAGTTACTTAATCCCTGAGTAAGATTTCTTAACCCTTTGAATACAATGACCCCTGAGTAAGATTTATTAACCCTTTGAATACAATGACCCCCTGCGTATGGTGACATTATACTCGAAGGGTTAAGAACAGGTAGAGTACGCCACTGAACACTGGTAACTTGAGTTCACTTAATGTTCACAAATCCGGTGTCAGAACTATGGATGAACACTATGTATCCGTCACCCTTAACCATCTCTTAAATTACGTATAACAAAAGAGGTAATCCTAACCTAACCTAAATATCTTGGAATACAGGTAAAACGTATATACCAAGTAAATCTATCTTAATCTCACCTAAATTAACGTAACAAGACTAGATTATTTTTTTATAATTAGGTTAGGTTATATTAAGTCAAGTTAGGTTAAGTTAGGTTAAGTTGATTCGTTTTAATTCAAAGAAAGGCATGATACCACAGCAACTATGACGGTAACCCCTGTCTATGATGATGATGATGATGACGATGATGATGACGATGATGATGGTGATGAAGATGATGACGACAATGATGGTGATGATGATGATGACGACGACGACAATGATGATGATGACGATGATGACAATGATGAAGATGATGATGACAATGATGGTGATGATGATGAAGATGATGATGACAATGATGGTGATGATGATGATGACAATGATGAAGACAATGGTGGTGATGATGATGAAGATGATGACGACGACGGTGATGGTGATGAAGATGACGACGACAATGATGGTGATGATGATGAAGATGATGACAATGATGGTGATGGTGATGACGACGACGACAATGATGGTGATGATGATGATGACAGAATATTCATAGCATGACAATATTATATGAAATACCATATGAATCGATTAAACAAACGTAAACAATCATATATTGTCTATAATGACCCACTTAGGTGTTTTAATGACAATCAACCAGTCAACAGGAGTCATTATGGTCTTAATACACCCTGTTGTTTATTACAGTACAGAGGACAAGACTAGAACAAGTCTCTAGTTATTATAATATATTTACGTGTAATTACCTGTATCACATGACTCCTAATGGTCTAGTGTTATCTTAAGGCCATCTGTATATTTGTTCAGAGGTTCAAACAGCCTGGATGTAGGTCTGTTTACATCTTGTCTATCAGCCATTACACTGTTTACTAATTATATGTTTAAACCATTATGTGCGTGTATGTGTAAATGTCTCTGCCATGTGTACATTACAGGTTAACACTGTTTGGTGCCGTCACAGTGTGTGTTGTCTGTGTGTAGTGTAGTGGGGTAACAGCCTCAGACACTGTGGGGAGGGAAGCAACATACAGTACTACACTAAACAACATTCTTTCCTAGCCACCAGGCACGGTATTTTCCCCAGGATACACACAGTACGGCGTGTGGGTAGAACAAATCTCTCTCTACAACACAGTCAGTTTTCTTCCTAGGATGTACGTAGCATACACTAATGAAGTGAAACATCTGAAGTAATCTGTGAGACTGTTATACTATACAACCTATCTACCTCAGGTGTTTGCCTCCTAAGATACACACATGATAATTATAGATAAAAGCATTTTTGTCTCACACACACACACACACACACACATACACACACACACACACTAGCAGTAAACACAACCTCGTGAACTCGGTCCAGCTGCCCTCTGTCATATTACAACTCCCAGTGGTCTACAGGTGTGCTGACATCATTTAAAGTTTTTCTAGAATTTTATCAGTGGAGAGGTTAGTGAAATTTGTCCTAGTAACTGAGGAGACCATCGGTGATTTTCTAATCCCTGTACATCTTAGTGCACGTTTGTTTACAACTATACTCAAACATTTATAATTCAGATACACTCACCTAGGTCTGCAGTCACTACATCCTAACACCCCCAGTATACACATCAGCTGAGCCCCTGACATAGTGATATAATTCACCATCAACTAAAATGACCCAAGCTCGGGTCACCTCGGCTCTGTGGGTCATGAAAAGAGGCCTCACTGAATACCTTAAAGTTCATTACCATCTAAATCTGTACTCACCTTACGGTCCGTGTCCCAGGAATCTTGCGTACCAGAAATATCCAAACTATCCTGCGTATATGACACACTTAATCCTCATCTGAGCACTTAACACGGGAGTATACACGACTAATATCACTTAATATCTTATTTCACCCGTCATTTGCACTTAAAGCTTCACAAAACCGAGCGAAAACCAGTGTTTATAGAGGGAGTGAGGGAGCGCACTAGCTCACTACGTCAGGCGCGTTGAGATTACCAGTGTTGGCTGTGTGTTTCACCCCGACCCTCACCACCTCACTAAGGTTCTTATTTTAGCGACGGTGTTTCTTACCTACAACTTGTATTTTATAATCATCTCGTGGAAGTAAAACGAAAATTTATAAGTTTCTAGTACTTTTTAGCCAATTAACAAATATAGATTTACAAAAAACAATAATTTAAGCTTTGTATGAATTAAATATCTTTCTAAGCGAGTTACGTTTAGTTTGACGTACAGGAACTGCCAAAACCTATGTAACTAATAAAAGACTAAACCAATCGCAACTCTTGATAACAGTGACGTTTCATCTCAACCAATGACAGCCCGTTTATATGGAAGACGTCATAAAGACGCACCAATAACAGCGCTGGGAAGAAATGATGTCACGGAGTCGGCCCAATCGCACAGTCAGGATCTTGTGACGTCAAAGTTTGTCGACCTGGTAGGGGGTTGGTTGGCGTGCGGGACTCAGGTGCGTCGTGAGCGGCCGTAGGATGAGGGTGGTTACGCTGCTCCATCTAGCTGAGAGAACCTGAATCTGCTCAGCTTTACTTCCTGATCTGCGGCGGTCAACACTACCATACTGAGCCAAAACATTCACAAATAAAGGTAAGGTGATGATGGTTCTCGCAGCAGTAAGGAGGAGGATAACGGAGGGAGGAAGGTGAGGTGGTGTGTGTGTGTGTGTGTCACGGGCGGCCCTCACCTGCTGCCACTCACTAGTGTTAAAGCAAAGCGTAAAACCATGAAGAAAAAACCCGGTGCTGTGAGTGACACTGTGGGGCGGTGTTTAATAGTTTTGATTGACTAAAAGTATAAAGTAGTTTGGGTTATTTTGTGCATTAAATACCAGGGGAGAGATGACTTTCTATTTTTCCCTTAAGTGAACATAATTAATTAAGGAACTCATGTGGGTCTTTAGTGTAATTTAAGAAACAATAGATTTTACTTGAGTTCCTTTCCTCCATAACTAAGAACTTGATGAACTGTTGTGTCAAAAATATCTTGAACTTTTCCTTCATTTTGTCAGTATAATTAATATATATGTCGACGATTCCATATATGTCGACGATTCCATATATGTCGACGATTCCATGTATGTCGACGATTCCATGTATGTCGACGATTCCATGTATGTCGACGATTCCATGTATGTCGACGATTCCATGTATGTTGACGATTCCATATATGTCGACGATTCCATATATGTCGACGATTCCATATATGTCGACGATTCCATATATGTCGACGATTCCATATATGTCGACGATTCCATGTATGTCGACGATTCCATATATGTCGACGATTCCATATATGTCGACGATTCCATAATGTCGACGATTCCACATTTTTCAAGTCGTTAAAATGAAGTTACGTTGTCTTAAAGTAGCCATAAAAGATTAATGTGTGGTTGAGTGGTAATATTGACCATGAAAAATTAGTACGTACAGGTTAACGGAAGGCAATAATGGGAGGGTGAAACGATCATCCGACAACACCTGCTAAAGTTAACAGTTAGTTCATTCTTACCCGCTAGTATTGGTGTCAACAGACGCGGTGTGTTGTGAAGGGAAATACTGCCTTTAGATGTAATATCATAGATTAATTGTTCACTTATGCCTGTGAGAAGCTTTGGTAAGTAAGTTTCTCCTGTTAAAAACTTAATTAATTGGACTTTAAAACCAGAATACTCACAGGAGAAACTGATATGATATGATTTTAATTTTATAATAGTTGTAGTCTTGAACACAGTTTTCTATGATTTCCAAGAAGAATAACTCAACAGCACATTGCTTTTTGTATCTATTAATGACTGGGACAGGAATGATTCTATCTCAGAAAGTTCAAATCGATACCATTATTATTACATATCACGTGTACGAACAAAACTTTCTAATGTACAAACACAACAAGTCAATATGATCGGTTTTTATCTTCTAAAAATTAATCCCACAATTATTTCCCTTGAAGCTACCTGGGAGGGGTTAAGTTAAGGTGTTTAATCATTAGGTTAAGTTAGCTAAAAGACTAATGTTATTATTTACTCCAAAAAAGTAAAAAATATAATTATTTCTCGGTGGTGGGGGTAGGTGAGGGAGAAGTGGTGGAGGGGTAGGTGAGGGAGAAGTAGTGGAGGGGTAGGTGAGGGAGAAGTGGTGGAGGGGTAGGTGAGGGAGAAGTGGTGGAGGGGTGGAGGGGTAGGTGAGGGAGAAGTGGTGGAGGGGTGAGGGAGAAGTGGTGGAGGGGTAGGTGAGGGAGAAGTGGTGGAGGGGTAGGTGAGGGAGGTGGAGGGGTAGGTGGGAGAAGTGGGGAGGGGTAGGTGGGGAGTGGTGGGAGGGGTAGGGTGAGGGAGAAGTGGTGGAGGGGTAGGTGAGGGAGAAGTGGGAGGTAGGTGAGGGAGAAGTGGGGGAGGGAGAAGTGGTGGAGGGGTAGGTGAGGGAGAAGTGGTGGAGGGGTAGGTGAGGGAGAAGTGGTGGAGGGGTAGGTGAGGGAGAAGTAGTGGAGGGGTAGGTGAGGGAGACGTAGTGGAGGGGTAGGTGAGGGAGAAGTGGTGGAGGGGTAGGTGAGGGAGAAGTGGTGGAGGGGTAGGTGAGGGAGAAGTGGTGGGGGTAGATGAGGGAGAAGTGAGTGTGTGGTGGTGGGGACAGATGATGGCGTGTGTGTTAGGTTGGTGCCTGGTGAGGGGTGACTGTGGTGGTATCAGACTTAAACATAATAATGAGAGTGTTATCTAACGTCTATATTATTACTGCTAAAGTTTATTTGTCCTTATAAGTGTTTAGTGATTCAAATTGAGTACAATGAATTATCGCAGTGAGAAAGATATTATTCCTTTGAGTACGACGTCTTAACCCCTTGAGTACGACGTCTTAACCTCTTGAGTACATTATTTTAACCCCTTGAGAACATTGTTTTAGCCACTTAATTATGATAAGTTAACCCGTTGATTACGAAATTTAAACTTCCTTGAGTATGATGATGATATGTGAAGGGGTTAATACGATATCATCGACAAGAGAGATATGAAGTTACCTTCAAAAGTTTTTTATTTGTATTTTTACAGCTCAGTAAACATCATTCTTCTTCACTCATATAAGATATATAGTCGTGTCAGTCGTAAACTTTGGTACAGTTGGTGTAAATCGTCCATTTGATCTACTTGCTGAGTCAGGTAAACTCAGTGTAGTCTCTACTGTACTGTACAGTATCTCAAAAAAGTATCTACCAGGATGGGTCGGATGACTTCCGAAAGGCTACTTGCAACTTGTGATGACCCGGGAGGGTTGGTAAGCGTGGCTCTGTGCCATACTGATCCTACTGGGGGTCTAATATTCAGGTGTTCCTTTAGGCTTGGCTATTCTTTATTAAATAAATCTAGAAAATCTTCTAAAGTCAAATCTATTGTGATGATTTTATAGACGTGTTGTTTGTTTCTTTCTTTGTATAGTAAAGTTATTTAGCTGATCATTAGAATAAACTACAATATACAAAATAAAAGACCCGGACACTGGCTGTATTGAAAGGCTTTAAACAAAAACAGTTAATAACCCATCACTCCCGATAAACACGCATCAGTTAGGTCAGTGAATGAGGCTACTGTGGTGATAAAACGTTGTCAACAAGAACTAGGAACACAATATTTCCTTAAGCCTCTGGGTGATACAAAATTAGCGTGACGACAGGTCGGTCTAACATAACCGATAGTTCATGTACATAAATAGCGGTGGTCAACGCTTGGAACTTTGAGGTAGGCCAGAATTACTACTTGGTAATATAAGACTCGTTTTCTGTGCCAAGAACTGTGACCAATATAGGACTTGTACAGTTAGGTTGTCGTGGCCTGTGGGAGTCAGATGTCCTCGTCATAAAATAAAGATTAACTCATAAAACTGTAATATAATTTTGACATAAAATATTGTATGGCTTAAGAGTAAGGGTTGACCCGAGTGAGTTAGGTGATAAAATACGAATAGTTTTTGTCTGATTTGTAATATCTTGATATGATTAGACGGAAGGAAAAGAGAAATTTGGAAAAAAAATGAGAGGTTAAAAAGAGAGACAAAGACCAGCATAACGAAAGGCGGATAGAGTCAGATGAAGAGACATAAGGAGGAGGAAGTGGGTGCCAAAACATCCCGCTATAATAACAGTGTTAATACAAACTGGAAGGAGACGTGGACCTTCACACGATAAAATGCATATGTCCCACGGGTGAATTGTTATGAACTTATGGCAACACTGTCGGGATGTGCTTGGTGATGCACGATAATTACCGGCATTGACTCAACTTGCTTGGTAAGAAGACGGACCTGAGGCCGTTACGACAGTTTTACAGTCCCGACGACACACGAACACACAAATGAAAGCCCGCATGCTGACGTAACAAAAAACAAACAAACTTATAAAGGTAAAATAATGTACAGTATATAATGACAAAAGTTGGAAACTCGTATAAAAATATAGTCAAATGGCATCTGAGTTTGAATATCCATCTATGGGTTATATACAATCACAGGGATATCTCACCACTTGTACTTTTAAATGGCGAGCTACACCGGCCTACGTGAGCACCTAACAGAGCTTATGGCTTATTTTTTCTGTCAATGCTCCACCTTGCACAACTTACGATAACTAACATTTACTGTTTATGAGTTACGTTTTTTTTTTGCGAAATCGGTTATTTCGCAAAATTACCAGCATGCATATTGGTATGTTTGCAAAATAACTTACAAACTGACAACCTAAACTAACCTTATGATTAGGTTAAATGAAAGGTTAGGTTAGGATGGCTCGTATTTGTAAGTTATTTTGGAAAATTAACAATATGCATGCTGGTAATTTTGCGAAATAACCGATTTCGCATAAAAAACGTAACATATATACCCCGGAAAAACACTGTGTAGAGCTGGCAGCTAGAGTGTTTTATCCTACAACCTCCATCACTTCACAACATCCTGCTACAAACCTCTTTAGTCTCCGTCAAGGGGATGCCTCGGCGCAATAGTCACGACAACAACACCCGCTCATCTCTCCTTACGTTGAAGAAAAACCACGTAAAAATTACCTCACCCAGCTTATATCACCTTAAGATTAACCACCCTAGCACTAACCTAACCCCCTAGGTAGTGTTGGAGTATTACGTTAGATGTTACCATAGAGATATTAAAGAAAAGTCCTAACAGCTTCGTCTAACACCAAGGTCTCTAAGTATATCCAAATCACTTTCTACACCAGACAACCACTTGTAAAAAAATAAAAATAAAAACAAATTCTCGTCGTCCTTGAAGGGGTCATCGTCAGCAGGAACTTAACACTAGTTGGGATGACGGATATTGACACAGGTCTTACTGATAGCTGTTCCAAGATCCACCTCCATCTCTACAGTGCGCTACAGTACAAGTCAGAAGCTTCTCTTTAGACAACACCTACTGAAATGGCCACTTGTGTTCTACGTGGAGTACAAGGGAGGGTAGTGGGGGGTCGTGAGGTACAAGGGAGGGTAGTGGGGGGTCGTGAGGTACAGGGTCGTGGAGGTACAAGGGAGGTAGTGGGGGTCGTGTGAGGGTAGTCAGAGGTACGGGAGGTACGTGGAGGGTGGTAGGGGGAGTCGTGAGGGTACAAGGAGGGTAGTAGGTGAGGTAGTGGAGGTCGTGAGGTACAAGGGAGGGTAGTAGTGGAGGGTCGTGAGGTACAAGGGAGGGTAGTGGAGGGTCGTCAAGGGAGGGTAGTGGGGAGAGGTACAAGGGAGGGTAGTGGGGAGTCGTCGTGGGGGTAGGGGAGGGTAGTGGAGAGGTACAAGGAGGTAGTGGAGGGTCGTGAGGTACAAGGAGGGTAGGGGGTGAGGTACAAGGGAGGTGGTGGGAGTCAAGGAGGGTGAGGTACAAGGGAGGGTGGTGGGGTCGTAGGAGGGGTACAAGGGAGGAGAGGTAGTGGAGGGGTGGGAGTGGGGGTGAGGTACAAGGGAGGGTAGTGGGGGTCGTGAGGTACAAGGAGGGTAGTGGAGGGTCGTGAGGTACAAGGGAGGGTAGTGGGGAGTCGTGAGGTACAAGGAGGGTAAGGTACAAGGAGGGTAGTGGGGGGTCGTGAGGTACACTGAGAAGGGGACGGAATAAGCGAAAAAGGGAGGGATGGAGGGAGTGAATAAGGAAGAGAGGGAATAATTGAGGGATGGAGGAAAGGAATAGGTGAGGGATGGAAGGAGTGAGTGAATAAGGTAGGGAAGAAGGAAGGCAGTGAGTGAATGTAGTAGGGAGGGAGTGAGAGTGAATACGTGAGGGATGGAGGAAGGTCACCCCCAGCTGCCTGCTTACACCTGTCTCTCTTCAACAGGTGATCAATATGATGAACAGCGAATTTGTGCTGGAGCTGATCAGCGTCTTCCACACTGGACCCGTGAGTGTCTCCTGTACTACACGTCGCCTCTGTGTGTGACCATTCATCATGTTTGTAAAGCTTATATGTAGTCAACATTAAACTGTCAGTCTGCCTGTACTACCAAACCAGTCTGTCTGTATCATCTATTATTTGTCTACTTCAAACAGCACAAGTTTATCTGCCTGTTTGTTTTTGCCCTCCCTCAGGTCGAGCCGGGGTCATGTGTACAGAAGCTGTTTGCATCATTGTCTGTGTTTGAGTGTGACCGCCTTGCCCTCCCTCAGGTCGAGCCGGGGTCATGTGTACAGAAGCTGGTCGGCAATGTGCCTACTGGGGTCATCCTCAAGGATGTCTCTCTCGAGATTCACGGAGGAGAGCTCATGGCTATCCTCGGCTCCAAGGGTAAGTTTTAGAGTATTACTTGACCCGAGGTTCACCTCATCATCATCCGTATTGCAGAGTGTAAACGAACTGTTGTGGGTTAAGTACTGTGCATGTTTTTGTATAAATATTGTGATGAATTTGTTCTCTAGATTATTGCTACATATTCCTGTAGATTGTTCTATATTTATTTTATTTGATATTTTGTTTATATACAATTCGATTATTCCTCTTTCATTGGATTGTTTATTTTACACTTGTAGATGGTGTAGTGATCATATCCTTCATGGTCACTGTATCAGTTAACCTCCAGGTGATGGTAGTGTAAGTGACGTTGTCATCTCTCATGGTGGTCAGCATGCTCGCCTAGCAAGACAGTGGTCCCGGGTTCGATATCCGGGCAGGGTGCAACTATGGTCAAACTTCTTTAAGCCATTTGCCTCTGTCTACCCAGAGGTGTTTGGGATGGTAGAAATTACCCAATTAGTGGATCATGTTCCGGGTAATGATTAATCCTTACAGTTGGCGAGTTATTGTTGACACTGGGTCATGCAACTCGTTAACATAGGGTGTGGCTGTTGTGTTGGTAACAGCTTCTACACCTTATTCAAATTCATTCCTAGGTGACTTTAGGGCCGGCTAGTATCTGACATATACCGAGTTATTTCCACTACCTTCAACTGTTACGTAACTCCACCACGCCCTCCACTCCACCACGCCCTCCACTCTCCACCACCACTCCCTCCACTAACTCCACCACGCCCTCCACTAACTCCACCACGGGTAACTCCACCACGTGGGTACCACTCCCTTCATTAACTCCACCACGGCGTAACTCTCCACACTCCACCACATACTCACGAGTTCCGCCTCCACTCCACCACGCACTGCACCACGCACTCCACTAACTCACACCTCTAACTGTAACTCCCTCCACCACGCCCTCCACTAACTCCACCACTCCACCACGCCCTCCACTAACTCCACCACGCCCTCCACTAACTCCACCACTCCCACCACTAACCACTCCACCCTCCATCACGCCCTCCACTAACTCCACCACTCCACCACGCCCTCCACTAACTCCACCACCACGCCCTCCCTCCACTAACTCCGCCACGCCCTCCACTAACTCTACCACCCCTCCACTCACACCTCGCCACGCCTCCACGCCCTCCACTAACCTACGCCACGCCCTCCACTAACTACCACTCCCTCCACTAACTCCACCACGCCCTCCACTAACTCTACCACCCTCCACTAACTCCCTCCACTCCACCCTCACTCCACCACCCTCCACTAACTCCTCCACGCCCTCCACCACGCCCTCCACTAACTACTCCACTAACTCCACCACACCCTCCACTCACCCTCCACCACGCCCCTCTACCACTCCTCCACTAACTCTACCACACCTCCACCAACTCCACCACGCCCTCCACTAACTCCACTCCACCACGCCCTCCACTAACTCCACCACGCCCTCCACTAACTCCACCACGCCCTCCACTAACTCCACCACGCCTCCACTCTCCACCCCTCCACCACTCTCCACCACCCACCGCCCTCCACTAACTCCACCACGCCCCACCACGCCCTCCACTAACTCCACCACGCCCTCCACTAACCCACCACGCCCTCCACTAACCCCCACACCCTCCACTCCACTCCACCACGCCCTCCACCACCCCCTCCACCCTCCACCACGCCCTCCACTAACTCCACCACGCCCTCCACCAACTCCACCACTCCGCCTCCACTAACTCCACCACGCCCTCCACTAACTCTACCACCTCCACCACGCCCTCCACCACCTCCACTAACTCCACCCCTCCACTAACTCCACCACGCCCCTACCACGCCCTCCACTCCTCCACCACGCCTCCACTAACTCCACCACGCCCTCCACCACCCCTCCACACACTCCCCAACCCTCCACCTCCACCACTCCCCACTCCCTCCACTCCACCACGCCTCCACCACTCCCTCCACCACCCTCCACCACGCCCTCCCACTCCACCACTCCCTCCACTAACTCTACCACTCCCTCCACTAACTCCACCACTCCCTCCACTAACTCCACCACGCCCTCCATTAACTCCACCACGCCCTCCACTAACTCTACCACTCCCTCCACCACTCCCTCCACCACTCCCTCCACCACGCCCTCCAATACGTTGATCTGTGTTGTCAGGTAGCGGGAAGCGGGCGCTTCTGGAGGTGATCTCCCGTCGTGCCCAGGGACCTACACGTGGTCAGATCCTGCTCAACCACGTGCCCATGTCGCTCAGGCTCTTCCAGGACTCTTGCGGCTACGTCACCCACAAGACCCAGCTGCTGGAGGGAGTCACGGCCAAGCAGACCCTTGACTACTCCGCCAAGCTCTCCCTCAGCTCTAAGGTCAGTCCCAGCTCACCTCAGTTTCACCTCAGATCTAAATTCAGTCTCAGCTTCACCTCCGTTCTTAGGTCAGGTCAGTATCAACTCACCTTAGGTCAGTACGGAAAGTAATGTCTCGTCCGTTACAATAATGTATGTCTCGAGTTGGCACACTACCTGTTCACTCTCAGACAGCACAAGAAAACGTATCGAGTGAAGATAAGACACCTCACCTTATTTCACCTGGAGATTAAACTCCCCCCAGCTTATTCCATCTGAAGATTAACCACCCTAACGCTTGCTGAAGAAGGGTAGACTAAGTTTGTTTAGGTTAGCAGTAAAATCTTTAATTTTCTGGTAAAATAAGCTGGGGTGTTTAATCGTCATGTGATCAAAGAAAATTCATTGTCTTTTATTTCCACCAACGCCTGTGATCCGGTTGATTAGTTCCAACTTCTCTTTCTCTTCGTCTCCTTTCTTTTAAGGGTAATTATTCGGGAAAACTACCTACTCGATTTCGAAACGAAAATATATTTTCCTGGAGAATTTTCTTCGAATCTGACCTTCATTTCCTTAGGAAAATCATAATTTTCGAAGAAATGAACAAAAAACCCGAAGAGTTTTCACCAATAAGTGACGATTATTCCAATGAAATGAAGGAGAGAATTGAAGGAAACATACCAAAATATACCAGAAAATATGATTTCGTGTCGACATTTTAGGGACCTGTGGGGGAATCCTGTGTTTGGAATGGGAAGGAAAATATTACGTTAATTTTAGTCGACAATTACTAACCTAACCTAACCTGCGTTAGGCCTACAGTAGCTCCGTGCTTCCTAGCCCAGGGGCGGACCCCAGTGAATGTATTTTATGACTTACTTAATGTAGGATCGTTGGGAAGACGGTACAAATCGGCGGCTTTGTGATGGGGAGCGAAATGGACATCGGTAGAAAATAGTTCTACCTGGACGAGTGGGTAGTGATACCGAATAATAACCCTTCGGATCTGCATTAATGCTCTACTTTACTGTTTTTATCTCCTCTGTGTTATCGTGTCTGCAGTTATCATCTGCCATTCCCATGTATCCTTTCCTTATTACGTGTTATTTCCATTTACTCCATCCTCCTTGACTATCATCTTTCCCTCCTCCATCTTTGCAGATTGGAAGTTCGATGAGGTCAGGACGCGTGCGGCAGGTGCTGGCCGACCTGGCGCTGACGCAGGTAGCCAACCGCCCTGTGGAGCAGCTCACGCCCTCTGAGTACCGCAGGCTGGTCATCGGTGTACAGCTCATCAAGGATCCCCGTGAGTGGCTCATAGATCACGTAGGTTGATCATTTATCCCTCATCATCCCGTCACCAGTTTCCTTGTGGGTGACAGCCGCTGGACTTGTATTTGTGTTGTATGTACAGTCACCCAAAAAAGTCCTGTCGCGAACCATGAACCCCGAGATTCAGACTCTTGAATCCGAAGCATTTATGGACAGAATAATGTATCAGTGTCTACTGCTTCGGGTTCACGAGTCTGAATCTCGGGGTTCGTTGTTCGCGACAGGACTTTTTTGGGTGACTGTACATGATGGTTGCAGTTGGTGCTGCTCAAGGTGATTTCAGGGACGAATCCAGGAATATCAAGGGGGGTAGGGGGCAGGTCCAAGAAGTTGTGGATAGGGGAACGGAGCGAGCACAATGAGCCCACTCAGCTGGGCTTTGGCGCTGTAAGCTCCCCCCGGATTTTTTCGTAAATCTGACCAATATCATGGGCATTTTGACGCCATGTGCACTTGATATTAGGAGATATTCTGAGGCCAATAGTTATTACTTTTTACTATACAAAAACGCCTGAGTACAATACTGTATTAAACAAAAGGTATTGGCAGTTTGTTCACAATGTCCCCAAATCAATAGCAAAACAAGTAGTTATTACCACCGTTTAACCATATAATAAACGAACTGATTCAATAAGAGATCTTTTTAACCACTTGTCACTCACCAAGTATTGGTTCATAACAGTGGTGGTGCTGCTGGATGAGCCGGCGTGGGGGCTGGACCCTCTCAATACCTACTTCGTCATCTCCATCCTCAGTAATCACGCCAAGAAGTACAACCGCATCATCATCATCACTATGGAGAAGCCCAGGTTAGACCCCCGAGTGTTGGTATATCTTGCTATCCTTCTCTCTTGTACACTTTTACCTCGTCTCTCACCTATACTTCCCAGACTGCTTCAGAACTTAACTATACTCTCCATATCCAAGTAATTCTTATATCCCAATTTACACTCATATAAACATCCACGTATTGGTCTATTTTCCCCATTTATCCATTATGTGTGTATGTGTGTGTTTACTTTATTTATATTCTCTCACGTACATGTTTGTGTGTGTGTGTAGGTCGGACATCTTGCCGTTCCTGGACCGTGTGAGTTACCTGTGTCTGGGAGATGTGGTTTACACGGGGTCCACGAGGCACATGATCGATTACTTCAGAACCATCGGCTTCCCCTGCCCGGAGCTGGAGAACCCCCTCATGTACTACCGTGAGTACTATTGTGTGCTTCTTGTCTGTGTGTGAACCGTACTAAGTGTTCTACCTTGAGTACTACTGATTCCTTCTTGTGTGAGTGTACAGTATTATTGTACGTGCTCTTACTTTACTACCTTGAGTACTACTGTGTACATTACGTGTGTGAGAGTACCACTGAAGGTATATTTGTGCAATTTATATGCGACTGTACTACTATGAGTACTCCAAGCGTTCTGTTGTGAGTAATGTCAGTGTAATTTACGCATGTCTGCTTTTGTGAGTGTATTCAGAGTTGGTGTATAATGTATGAACACAAATGTATCTTGAGTACTGCTGCTGTATCCTAAGCACTGGTGTTGTTGTGGCACTGGCAGGCGTGAGATGATCAACAGGCAAACGTTTGAG
Organism: Homarus americanus; assembly: GCF_018991925.1. Lineage (NCBI taxonomy): Eukaryota > Metazoa > Arthropoda > Malacostraca > Decapoda > Nephropidae > Homarus > Homarus americanus. The sequence continues at coordinate 73,692 of NW_024734042.1, read as the reverse complement.
GGAGGTCGGGTACTGTATGTGTTATCCTGTCCTGTGCTTCTCACAGGTATCGGTCACCTGAAACCGTTTAATTAAATTCTTACTATTCTAGCAGTTAGTGGAGTGTAATTACGATAACAAAGGAGAGATTCATGCACTACAAAATAATTTAACAATTGGAGTTTAATAACAATACCAAACATTCTTGAGTTATTTTAAAGAGCGTGTCAATGTGTTCCTCTCCGGCAGTGTGTTTGTCCACGGTGGATCGCCGCTCCAGAGAACGCTTTATAGACTCCAATAACCAGATCGCCGCCCTGGTGGAGAAGTTCAAGGTGGAGGGTGGACCTTACCGTAAATATTCGGGTGGACCGCCGGACCTGGACCAGTTGGAGCACAAGGTGCCTCTCTCCGCCTACGGCAGACCGGGAATTTTCTCTACCATGCTGGCCCTCTTGTTGTGAGTAGTTTATATTGTAGACTGTAGTGTTAATTTGTGGCCAAGATGGGCTTGTTAACTCACACCAGAAAGCATATGACACCTTCTTGTACCCTGGTAACTTAGCTCACTGGCCGCTCGTACAACACTAAAGAAGTGTACTGGAGCGTGAAGCAGAAGTTCAGGGCGTTTGATGAGCACAAGGATGTTAGGGAGATCTATGAAACTGTAGAAGAAATTTATGTCAAGAACTGGTTTATTTCTTTCCAAATTCATGCTCTAGTTTATGTTGTAGTTTGGTCAGGATCTTCCTCGAGTGCTACCCCAGCCAGGTATTTGCTAACTTATATTCATCCTCAAGTCCCCCATCTTTGCTTGGTCAGTGGTTAAATCTGTGTTTCCTCGGGTCACTGTACAGATCTCTGCTTAGGTCTTTTGTGAGTCAGGTTCCTCCTCACGTCCCCTTGTTTAGCTGCGTCTTCTCTACGCTCCCTTGCCCTATGGTCCCTTCTAAGGTCACCTCTTCTCTAGGTTCTTTCATCATTAACAATCTGGCTCAGTTTTAACCATCCACAGGTTTAAAATATCTTTAATTTCAGAACTCTGTTTAGTTTAGTCCAATTATAAGGTGTTGCTCAGCTTATGTTTAGCGAGGGTCTGTTATGTCGTTCTGGATCATTGTTTGACTCCATCCCTGTCTGTCTTTAGTTCCTGTTACTCCACGTGTTGGCTCAAGAGTCACATGAACTGTCTGTATAATTTAGACTTTTTTCTCTTAGCAACATTACTTGCATCATCAGTAAGACTCAACTGTGTCATCCTGCAGGCGAGCGTTCACCATGATGTCCCCCTGCAGCTACGTGGGACTCCAGCAGCTCTTCTTCAGGCTGTTCCTCCTGCCAGCCTTCTTCTTCCTCCTCTGGAACTTTTACTGGCAACTCGAGGTACGAGACTCAACTGTATTACATCCTTCACCGTCCTGTGCTAACTGTAAACATGTTATCACTCAGTACATTGGTTGTGTGTTTACGCTTTAACGTAGACTCAGAAGATCTAATATTCAAGTATAAAAGACGTGACTTTCTCGCTTTATCTCTGAGCCTTTGTTTGCATAGATGTAGCTCCTGTCTTCCCCTTCCACCCTCGCCCTTCACCACTCACCCCCGCTCCTCATCCACCCATCCCCGCCCCTCACCAACTCATCCCCGCTCCTCATCCACCCATCCCCGCTCCTCATCCAACCATCCCCGCTCCTCATCCACCCATCCCCGCCCCTCACCCACTCATCACCCACACTCCCCCCAAACCTTCACCCTCACCCACACTCCCTCCCACCTTCACCCACACTCCCTCCCACCTTCACCCCCTCCCACTTTCACCCACATCCTCCCATCTTCACCCTTCACCCATATTCCCTCTCACTTCACTCATCCACCCTCTTACTAAACACACTTTAATCCCCCGTTCCAGCCGTATCAGAGGTCGTTCCAGAGTCGTGGTGGTCTGCTGTTCAATTGCTTGGCGGGAACAGCTTTCCTCGCTACCGCAGCTACCTCCAAAACATGTCCGTACACCTATATTATGATTTCGTTTTCTTGTCTAAACCATATTCATTTATACTGTAAATACTACTAATGACAAACATGAGCGTATTAGTGTGTTAAGAATCTCATTTGACTTACTAATGACAAATATGATCGTATTTGTGTGTTAAGAGTCTCATTTGACTGTTTGCATCTGAGCGACTGAGAGCAATAACATGTTGACGCTATAATGTATTACTTCACATAACAAATAATATCTTTAAATATAGCGACCATAAGGTGAAAATATGCAAAAGACATAATTGGTACATAATATATAATATAATGTCAAAGGGGAGAGGGTAGCGCAACAAGGACTTTGAGCACAGTTACAGTACAAACGGGAGACTATCAGGGAGTGAACACAAGTTACCTACGAGTTGTTGACAATCTTTATAATGGTTGGAATTGGGATGTTCTTGTAGTGATCAGTATATGGTAGTATGGGCTGGATGCGGTATGTCTGTGTGCGTGTCTGTATGTATGTGTGTGTTCGTATATGTGTAGACAGATATTAAAATATACATTGCAGTTACTTGATAAGACAATTACACAATGGTAATGACCGCCGGGCCCTCAAGGTCACCTGGTCAAGCCCACACAACACGATTTAATTTTGTTACCTGCGACAATACCAAGACCAATGGCATGTGTTGTTAATTCTCAGACTGAAGAGGAATGATATGCGCCTCTGTAAAATAAAAAAAAAAAAATCACCAAGATATCGCCAAGCATAATAATATTTACACTTTATATAAATCTGTTGTTTCTACTGGTAAACAAGACTGTCTTGATATTAGTGCACGTAACAAAATTCATTCCGCACTGTGATGTTAAAACTTGGAGGGAACATTAGTTATTATATGCTGCTGGTGTGACTGTGCCGCAACACCTATGGTCATTCAGTCCATATTCTAGGTTGGTATATTCAGTATAAATCAGCAGTTAATAATAAGACTAATTAGACTATACACATGTTGATAATGAAGTGTTACCCCTGACAGTCGCTCAGCACAGGACACGTTACTACCACGAGGCGCGGGAGGGGCTGTACCGCGGACCGCTCTTCATCTTGACCTATTGCCTCTACACCCTCCCTGTGTCCTACCTCAGTGTCATGCTCGCCTCGGCCATCGTCTACTTGTGAGTCCCGGGTACACACGAGAGAGAAGAGAGACACTGTTTTCTACTTATAAGTTTTAATTAATCAGTATATTCTAATCCTGTGTAACACCCAAAATATCGCCCTAAAAGTACTTTATTCACTTTTCTCTTCAACGAAAATAAAATCTCTGCTTCACTCCCGGCAGTGGACTGTCTCTGGGTGACTCAGGGGTGGATGGCCCTGACTGGCTGGGGTGGGCGGTGTTTGGGTCGGTGTTGTGGGCCGTATGGGCGTTCGTGGAACAGCAGACCATCGCCCTCATGATGATCGTCAAGTCCTCGTACTCTGCAGGTGCCACCTCCGTCGCCCTCACCACCTTCTACCTACTCGTGGCTTCTGCCTCCCTCAGGTCAGTGACACGTCACTTATGGACAGGAGTGATTCAGGCCTCTTGGTGCCAGTGACATGCCACCGTCAATTGGGATTAGCGTTAATGTACCATGCTAAGTTACCAGGTCAATTAGAATGTGACACTGCTGGTCAGAACGAGTTAGTTGAAGGGTGCACAGTCGTGCGGTCAAGAGGCAGTACTAGTAAAGTGTTCTCAGTTAGTGCCAGGGTCAGTGATATGACGTCACTGGACGTAATTATGTGGTTTTATACTACACACTCCTGTAACCTGCCTCATACATTTCTTCGTCACAGGTCGCTGGTACACCTACCTGACTGGCTCTACTACTTGGGTCACGTGATCGTGTTCAGGTACGCCTCAGCGGTGTTGCACGAGCAAGCTTTCCTGGACAAGCTTCCCCAACTACCAGTGAACGCCAGCGCTGACTGCCCGGACAACAACGCCGAGTATGGCTGCCGCTACAGGAACGGCACCTACTACCTCCTCGAGCGTTACCACTTCTCTGAGAACGGCCTCGATCTCGGTCGCCAAGATCTTGATCTTTGGTTCAACTTTGCTCTTTCTTTTGCATTTTTCGGGGGAATGTTTGTATTGAACCTGGTGCTGTACCTGGTGCCGCTCCCTTCCTTCATTAAGTCAAAGTTCAGAGACTGACGACGTGTATGACAAACTCAGCGATGACCCAAAAATATATTAGTTGTATTTACTCATGTGCATATTATATTGTTTAGTTGCATTTATTTAGTACTAATAAGTTATTTATTCTTTAGTAATTATGAACTTGTGTATAGATTCTTCTATCTGTGACCATGTCAGGCACTGTAAAGGTGTTCTTACTGTAAGATAAAATTTTCGTTGGTGTCCAGAGTCACAAGTTGTCGTGAGGTGAATTATTCCTCGTAACTTACTATGTTATAATGCACCTAACTGGCTGAATTAAGCTAATGAGAAATGTAACGTGAAAAAATAAGATCAATAACACTAAGTGACTGTAACTTAACCAGGTATGTTCATCGTCGGCTCCAGATATGTGCTACGTGAATTACTGTACCTGTGTGTACGTTATTTTGGTTCATTAGCTCGAGTCAAATTATTTACATGAGTACATCTTCAATCACGTGGAATATTTATTCTACGAACCTTTGTGAGTTAATCTACAGTATCCAGGTACCGCTAATTGTATCTCCCATAAACTGTCATTGAATATTTAATAATTTATCTGAAAGATTTGTTGGGAGTTTTTCTATAATTTTTGGAGAACTTTTGTAATGAGGAAAATAGTTAAAGGACGTTGTGTTACATAAGCAGTGTTACCAACTAGTAGAAGTTGTGTTACATACCCAGTGCTACCAACGAGGAGAGAAAAGGTTGTCTTTGTGAAGCTGTGTGTTTAGTTTTATCCTTTATCATTAATAATAAAATATAAAACAAATTTGTGACCAATTCTTCATCCATTATGATAAATGAACATTGATGCTAAGAGATGATTACTATGATGGTGACCCTCAACCCCGGCGTGACCCTGCCAGTCTTCCCTCCTCTCACTGGCAAGCTTCTCCTTTTGTTATACATATATTTGTTTGGTGACATTTCGACAAAAACTCATCTAATCAGAAGACTTAAGCTCTTGTAATAAGAACCCCCCCCCAAAAATAAAGGAAAATGTAGCGGGCGTATTGGCTCATACCAGCCAGCCCTCTTTATACTCATCCCATATCGTTAATAATAATAATAATAGCATTAATTAAAAAAAAAACTCGATACGACTCCAACTACACATCCAGCTAGCTAATGTTAGCCAATCAATGGTGTTCAGATCAGAACGTATAGCAAAGGTGGTTTAGACAAAAGTCAAGTCCCTGATGAACTGCAATCCTTAGTTGTTTATATAATAAAATGTAGTCGCTGTAATTTGGCGGCTGCTGGTCAAAGCAAACACCACCTGAGGGTCAGAAATGCCGAACACAGCGGCCCGAGGTATATACAGTATACACAATTACGTACTGTGCAGTGATTTGTGTCTCATACCTTTAGTGAGAATCATTATAATTTCAGCGGTAACTATACGCATTCAGTGTGTGATAGTCACAATTGCACGGTTAGTATGTTCACCACTTAATTATTCATATTATGCTCCACCGTCCACAGAACATGTGTGAAACTAATGAGTTACCCCTAAAGAGAGACTTGTTTACTCTAGCGAGAGGTGCTATCCAATTTTTCTTTCTGCCTGAAGTGTCCTTCTGTAATGTAAATTTAAAGTTATGCTATAACCTGTATGAGTAGCCACAAGTCAGATATGCCTAGCGTGAGCTGAAGCATTCAAGGTGTATTGAGTGTATGTTAAAAGCTTCATCTATCTTTGAGTGCAGTGTAAATAGTGTTAAGACGATGTGTTTTGAGGGCCAAGCAAGCAGCTGATCTACGCTGGCGGTTCCTTCGTGTGAAGCTATGAGTCGACTGCTCAAAACTGAAATTGTATTTCCTTAATTTGCAGACCTCAGAGAATCCGATGAGTGTATTAATATTATTGTCAGTTTTGTATTTTAAATTCTCATGTGTGTGTATGTTCTGGTAAGGTGTCAGGTATTCAACTTCATTTTTAATAAATTATCTTTAGTGTATGTTTGGGGTATCATTCTCCAACAGTAGTTACCTTTGTTTCATCCCCATACCTTGGTACCAGTAAACACAAATGAATCCACGTGCACCAGACCTCGCCATCCTACCACCCGCGTAAGAGGTTATTGGCTATCTGTATAAGAAGTAAAATAACTAAGAAATAGATAACAGACGAAATATAAATACTTTGAGAAGTTTAATTAGAAACCATAGGAACGAGTAATAAGAATAAAACAAAAAATAAGAAACAAAGAAGCAATTTTCAGCCCCTACAAAATGGTTAACAGTAGTGGGAAGGACCCTACAAAATAATGAATAGCAATACCCCTCCCCCCCTACAAGTACACCATGTCTAAGTAAGGCAGTGTATCATAGCCATCATACTAACACCCGTCGTAGCTGTGTGTCAGTAAGGGATCTAAGCGGCACATAATATTCATTTTGGTTTGGCTAGTATCTTTATTTTCACTGAATAGCGTAATGATCAAACAGATGCCGCAGTTACTGACCGTAGTGTGACTGGGTATAAGTGGTTGCATGAAGAAGGTTCGGTCATGTCAAGTCACAAAGGTGTATCACGGGTAAAGATTCGGAAAAGGTCTACCATGTTCGGAAAGAGAAAATGCGAAAGTGGAACGATTTTAACCTGACAGTGGGTAGCTGGTGGGATTCAGCGTGGTACTAAAAATCTGTTTCTCGTATTTGTTGAAACGAGAGACAGACAAATAATGTTGAATATTATTCCGTAATGGGTACTTCTAGGTACCCATACTATTACTGACTGTTGGAAGGGGTGCCTGGACATGGAGAACCACGGTACCAGCATCAGTAGTTAACCACAGTCATAAATTTGTTGACCCGGTTTTTGGTGTTCACACACAAAATATATGACAGTGGCGAGATATCAGAGCACGTATAATCACGTTTTGGTCGCCATGGTCAACACTTTGTTGGGTACCTTGCTGAATCCTTCTTCAAGAGACGTTTCCGTCAAGGAGACAGATTTCACCACTTCTACGAAGATCAAAACACTTTATCCACCTCAATTTGTGACTAATATGGAGGGGGGGGGGTCGGGGGGGCTAGGATGATAGATAGGTTAGGTTAGGTTAGGTTAGGTTCACGCTCGTTTCCATTTTCGTGTTTAGTAACATGCAAATAGTATCTCTAGGAATTCTGGTTCAATTCCATAATTATTTCTACTGCTAACCATGTTCTCCAACTTTACCGAGGAAGTGCGCTACCGCCTTACTACCAGCACCCCATATACGGCTTTCTAATACAACTAATGATGTAATTCATGATGGGAGAAGATGAATCTACAATGAAAAGTATTGTGAGTATGTACCATAATAACCGTTTTCTTTCAACTCAACCCTTTTGAGAGAGCCGAACAGAGACTGAAGGATAACTAAACGAAACAGGAACGCCAGACTACCATCAATTGATATATATTGGATAGCTCTAATAGTTATAACTATCCAGTTCCTCAAGTGAGATCCATTGTCCATGGTCCAATGTTAGGCCGGGTGGAAGATACAGTGCTCGGGGACAACTGTCACGGGATGTAACTTCAGACTTCTTTGAAATAAATGTACAGTATATATATATGAGGTACCTTCAAGAGAGCTCAGGCTCTCAACTGGCTCAGCCACGTCAATATTGTTATTACTATCAACTCTGTATCTGTATTTTTCTTGCTAAATAAACTGTTTCAATATCACTATTAATATCAAGTGATCATATTATCTGTGGTGGTGATCTACCACTCAAGAGTTAAGCAGGAACTAGAGGGGTACTGCTGACACTCACTCACTGGCCATAAAGTGTTCATAAAAAAAATCCCCCCAATATAAATCGGTCATACCGTTTAACGCACTAATGAGGTAATCAATTGATACGTATAAACAAACCTACACAATTTCCTGGGTTTTTTTTTTACGTGATTCTACCAGCTAACTTGAGTGAGAGGAACGACGTACGGACGGATGGAGAGACAGGAACCAGTACCTTCTGTGCGCTAAAGACATGAAAAATACCTTGGAAAATTTGTATTTTTTCTCAAAGTGAAATGTAATTAGCTTTCAGTTTTAAATGTCAGTGCTTAACATTTCCGCAACTGTGCAAATTAAAACGATCGTTAAGAAGCGACCTTTGTGTAATTATAATTATAATTTTTTCTCTCTCATGCTTCCTACTGGAGGGAGTGAGTCATCTTTGTTGGTGTGTAGTGTTGTGGATATCTACTACTACTACTACTACTACTACTACTACTACTACTACTTTTTTTATAACGTGGCCTCCAGCCTACTACTACCACTACTACAGTTTCTGTTATGATTATCCCTATGATCGGATCTAAATATAGACAAATATATATATATATATATATATATATATATATATATATATATATATATATATATATATATATATATATACACACAAGGAAGAATTCAATTTACAAGCAGTAATACTAACGGTGGACACCGTCCCCCACGCCATGCGATATACAATATAATGATAAAAGTAGAAAATATCAGGTAAAATCAAACACAGTAACCGTGTTTACCAACACACTTGTTCAATATTGTGTCAATTTCAGCTTCGTGGGTCAAAAAGTGCCTAAGATATCACCCGGACAACCAACCAAGACTCATGACAACTAGGTGGAGTAACGGTAGCACCTGGAGACGGCCTGTGAGAGTGAGGAGGGTACAATAAGTAATTAAGTTGCTCGTGGCTCACAAAGCGAAATCAATCAAACAAAAATGTTAGTTCAGGTCACTAAATTAAATGACGAGACGCAGATCTATCACTAGCATGTCTACGGACTTGGCGCACCCACATTCAACCACATTAAATGACGGGAGGGCGGGGAGGAGTCACTTGTGTGAGGGACACCTCTCATGCCACTATGACTGTCGCCGCCACCATGAACACTGCCGCCACCGTGACTGCTGCCGTGGCCATCGTCGCCATAGGCATGACCGCCGGTGCCACCGACATAACCGCCGCCACTACGGGCATGACCGCTGATCCCACCAACTCGTCTCCTTGTCTAAAAATTTGCGGCGTGCTAGTAAGTGATCCACCAAGTTACTTAGGTCATATCGAGTGTTGATGTAAAGTGACCACCGTGTGTGTGTGAGAGAGATAGCGTGATAATTATGGTCTTCATATGATATTTCTCCCCAACAGAACTACCCACACCTGGACGTAGACAACACCACAATTCCTTACACCATGAGGGGCTCCATCATCAAGGTCCTGGATATAGTAACAACTAAACTTAACATGTGGTAAGACTTAGTTTATGATCAGTTTACTTCACATGACTCACCAAGTAAAAAGTTTATGTTTGTATTTAACGAACTTTTAAAATTAAAAACTAAACATTATTGGAATCATTTTCATGATCAAATTATTTTTTATATCATCTTTACTGACCAAAGAGATACACTTCCTCGTAGTTTGTTACTGCAGTGTGGTACTGGAATGTGGTACTGCAGTTGGCGAGTTGTCCGGTCTTGGACTATTCCTTGACATTGGGTCATGCAACTAGTTAACTTGGGCCGGCCATCCTCGTTACACGAGGGGCAACCATTATTATTATTTAGTTTGTGGTACTGTAGTGTGTAGTACTGTAGTGTGTGGTACTGAAGTGTGTGGTACTGAAGTGTGTAGTACTGTAGTGTGAGTTACTGTAGTGTGTAGTACTGTAGTGTGTGGTACTGTAGTGTGTAGTACTGTAGTGTATGGTACTGTAGTGTGTAGTACTGTAGAGTTGTCTTACTGTAGTGTGTAGTACTGTAGTGTGTGGTACTGTAGTGTGTGGTACTGAAGTGTGTGGTACTGAAGCGTGTAGTACTGTAGTGTGTGGTACTGTAGTGTGTAGTATTGTAGAGCTGTCTTACTGTGGTGGGTGGTACTGTAGTGTGTGGTACTGTAGTGTGTAATACTGTAGTGTGTGGTACTGTAGAGTTGTCTTACCGTGGTGTGTGGTACTGTAGTGTGTAATACTGTAGTGTGTGGTACTGTGGAGTTGTCTTACCGTGGTGTGTGGTACTGTAGTGTGTAATACTGTAGTGTGTGGTACTATGAGTTGTCTTACCGTGGTGTGTGGTACTGTAGTGTGTGGTACTGTGGAGTTGTCTTACCGAGGGTGTGTGGTACTGTAGTGTGTGGTGTGGGTTGTCTTACCGTGGTGTGTGGTACTGTGGTGTGTAGTACTGAAGTGTGTGGTACTGTAGTGTGTGGTACTGTAGATCTGTCTTACTGTGGTGTGTGGTACTGTGTGAGTTGTCTTACCGTGGTGTGTGGTACTGTAGTGTGTGGTACTGTAGTGTGTGGTACTGTAGTGTGTGGTACTGTAGAGAGCTGTCTTACTGTAGTGTGTGGTACTGTAGTGTGTGGTACTGTAGTGTTGTCTGTACTGTGGTGTGTGGTACTGTGGTGTGTAGTACTGTAGTGTGTGTGGTACTGTAGTGTGTGTACTGTAGAGTTGTCTTACCGTGGTGTGTGGTACTGTAGTGTGTAGTACTGTAGTGTGTGTGGCTGTGGTGTGTGGTACTGTAATGTGGTACTGTAATGTGTGGTACTGTGGTGTGTGTGGTACTGTAGTGTGTGGTACTGTAGAGCTGTCTTACTGTGGTGTGGCACTGTAGTGTGTGGTACTGTGGTGTGTGCTGTGGTGTGTGGTACTGTGGTGTGTGCTGTGGTGTGTGGTACTGTGGTGTGTGGTACTGTAGTGTGTGGTACTGTGGTGTGTGGTGCTGTAGATCTGTCTTACTGTGGTGTGTGGTACTGTAGTGTGTAGTACTGTGGTGTGTGGTACTGTGGTGTGTGGTACTGTGGTGTGTGGTACTGTAGTGTGTGGTACTGCAGAATTGTCTTACTGTGGTGTGTGGTGCTATAGTGTGTAATACTGTAGTGTGTGGTACTGTAGTGTGTGGTACTGTAGATTTGTCTTACCGTGGTGTGTGGTACTGTAGTGTGTAGTACTGTGGTGTGTGGTACTGTGGTGTGTGGTACTGTAGTGTGTAGTACTGTAGTGTGTGGTACTGTAGTGTGTGGTACTGTAGAGCTGTCTAACTGTGGTGTGTGGTACTGTAGTGTATGGTACTATTGCCGTTATCCCTAATGAACTTCAACCGTAACTCCTGGTCGAATCAAGACGCTTCTCAAGAAAGCCGCTCTTCAAATTATAAACGAAAAACAAATTGAACAGCGATGTGTCACTGTTAGTGTTTGCCTCTATGATAAATATTGTGACAGAAAATATTAATACGGCCGGAATAAATGTCTGACTCTGCTCAGTGGTGTAGTTGCCGCCTGAATCTGACTTGTAGTTACTCACTGTCGAATTTGTTTCTCGTTGAAAATACAGCCTTCAGCATTACATCTCAGAACGCATACCAGCTCGCTCCTTGTTGCCACCTAACAAAACCTTTGACGAACTCTGTAAATTAATCTTAACTACCAATGTCTTGGAAATTTATGTTACTGTTGTATCCAAAATTTTGTACCACATAAAATACCTGCTCTAGAAAAACACTATTTCACTCACTTGTTTTAGCACACTCTGAGGTACGAGTTCCACTGTTTTATTCCTTACACCCACTAGCAGTCAACTTTGACTAAAACTTGGGATGCAGATTCCCTACGAGACAAGAGTCTATGTAATTAAGTTTGGCGTTCTTTTGCCCTGTGTATAGGACTGCCGTCCCTTGTAGGGGGGGGGGGGCGTAAATAAAGATCTAAAACCTAAAAAATAAAAATAAACATAAACATTAACTATTCTCGGAGTACTTGTAAATATAAGTAACCCGTAGAGTCCCGATCTGAATGTCTTTAAGACCCTCTTGTGGGTAGGAATTGCTGTTTTTACACACACTGCCATGACACATTGTAAACCTGGAAGAACGCTAATCATTATAATCAGGTGTGTTTAAAAGTGGCGAGAATTTATAAGAATATTACAGTTTTTAGAGAGATATATGCAGTTTCTCATTATCTACTACAGCTACGAGTGGGTTCTTCCAGACTTACTCAGCTCAGGATATAAACTACCAAACGGGTCTTGGGATGGAGCGATGGGCTTGCTCACCCGCCAGGTGAGTCTCGTGCTGTGCTGCGCTGTGCTCAGGTAAACAATGTTAAGTATTTTATGTAAATATCCTATAGTTTTCTCACCATATAGATCCAGTAAGATTATGTCTTCCAATTTCAGAACATGTAGGGAGTATTTGATAACCGTGGACCATAGGGGTACAATTTGTCATAACATGCATCATAGAAACGCTATTATGAACCACAAGATTTCATGCATTAGTACAGTAGAAAATGTGCCGTGAATCATTTAGAATAAAATAATTGAATACGAGAGATAATTTAAAAATACTACTAATTACAGACGTACTTAAAAATGAAAACCTAAACAAAAAATTCAGAGAGAGAGAGAAATGCTTGGGGTCCGCACTAGCTCACCGCTGTCCGTCAATTGAGGCAGATAAGAAAAAATAAATAAATAGGAACACCACGCCCACTCTCACTTAAATATGCTTCTGTTATACTTCCATCAACCCGTATCTTATATTTCTTCACTATTTTATCTTATTTTTTTTGTACTATGGGAGATAAAACATAGATCGTATTGTTTAACTTAAACATGTCCACTTAACAGAAGTGTGAAATGATAGGCACTGCAGTTCCTGTGAATCATGTGCGGTTTCAAGCTGCCGACTTCAGCACACCTCTCTACATGGAATACATCGTGATAGCTCATCAACGTCCAGTGATTGCGGCGGACCTCGCTGGTTTCGTGAGACCTTTTACCACTTTCGTAAGAGTTGTTTTATGTTGTGAAGATATGGATTATTATTATTGAATTAAAAAACGAAATATAATTTTGACTATCGGTAACTAGTTATGAGCCTTTATTTCCATACCATGTTGCAGATATGGCTCTTCATCCTCCTAACAATGATTGCAGTCGGCGTGGTGATATTCTTTATTGAGTGGGAAGAGAGCCTCCTCTATCCACAACAAAGGTAAAGAAACTGATATTGAAATTTATAGATTTTTTTGGGCGAGATAACTGTAGATATAAATCATAAGATATTAATACAGAGTACAATAATGTACTTTCCCAGTACGGTAGTATAGAAAGCTTAAATCTTCTCATGTTTCTTTCCTTGTGGTTGTCAGGGAGCTAAACCATTGGGCCACGATGAGTTTAAAAAGCTACTCCACCGTAACTACTAACTTGTAACTCAAGTACAGTACGTGTTAAAAATGAGATGTGAAGTAGCAATAAAATCAATTGAAGACGAGTGTAAATACTGTACTGTACAGTACATGTTATATGCGACAGATGAAGGTCCTAGGAGAATGGCTGGAAGTAAAGGAAGAATATAATATGTGTTTGCATTTGGTCTTGATTCTGATGACTTACAAAATATCAGGAAAAGTCTTAAAATGTGTAAAAAAATCACTATTTGTTAAACGAATTTGGCTTTATTTACATACCAAAGTATTCACATGGATAGGGCTTATTTCCCAGTGTTTGAAAACGATGTTCAACTTGCAGTGACGAGATATTACAGCCATTTGCATCATTAACATCTAATTTTTTATGAATTGAAATACTAAAATATTTCTTAATGACCAAATTTCACTACATTTCAAATGACCTACACTTAACATTTTTCAATTATGATAAAAATAACGTCATTAACAATAAGATGATAAACACCTTGATTCAGCTTGAAATACTTTAAACCGGAGAGAGAAAACAAAATAGTGCAACATCTCATACTGTATGGCAGTAGAGTAAAAACTTGTACTTTACAGTGATAGTGAGAGTGATGGCGGAAAGTCGTATGGGAGTGTGGGTCCCCTCACCGTGGCCTGGACCTCCTGCCTCTGGACGTTGGGCGCTGCTATTGCTCACTGTGAGTGTTGTGTGTCCTTAGTACAGTACACGGGAGGTTACTGTTACTACATGGTATATGGGTGGTCAAGGTGAGTGTTGTGTGTCCTTAGTACAGTACACGGGAGGTTACTGTTACTACACGGTATACGGGTGGTCAAGGTGAGTGTTGTGTGTCCTTAGTACAGTACACGGGAGGTTACTGTTACTACACGGTATATGGGTGGTCAAGGTGAGTGTTGTGTGTCCTTAGTACAGTACACGGGAGGTTACTGTTACTACACGGTATATGGGTGGTCAAGGTGAGTGTTGTGTGTCCTTAGTACAGTACACGGGAGGTTACTGTTACTACATGGTATATGGGTGGTCAAGGTGAGTGTTGTGTGTCCTTAGTACAGTACACGGGAGGTTACTGTTACTACACGGTATATGGGTGGTCAAGGTGAGTGTTGTGTGTCCTTAGTACAGTACACGGGAGGTTACTGTTACTACACGGTATATGGGTGGTCAAGGTGAGTGTTGTGTGTCCTTAGTACAGTACACGGGAGGTTACTGTTACTACACGGTATATGGGTGGTCAAGGTGAGTGTTGTGTGTCCTTAGTACAGTACACGGGAGGTTACTGTTACTACACGGTATATGGGTGGTCAAGGTGAGTGTTGTGTGTCCTTAGTACAGTACACGGGAGGTTACTGTTACTACACGGTATATGGGTGGTCAAGGTGAGTGTTGTGTGTCCTTAGTACAGTACACGGGAGGTTACTGTTACTACATGGTATATGGGTGGTCAAGGTGAGTGTTATGTGTCCTTGAGTACAGTACACAGGGAGGTTACTGTTACCATATTATACAGGTGGTCAAGGTGAGTGTTGTGTCCTTAGTACAGTACACGGGGAGGTTACTATTACTACATGGTATATGGGTGGTCAAGGTGAGTGTTGTGTGTCCTTAGTACAGTACACGGGAGGTTACTGTTACTACATGGTATATGGGTGGTCAAGGTGAGTGTTGTGTGTCCTTAGTACAGTACACGGGAGGTTACTGTTACTACATGGTATATGGGTGGTCAAGGTGAGTGTTGTGTGTCCTTAGTACAGTACACGGGAGGTTACTGTTGCTACACGGTATACGGGTGGTCAAGGTGAGTGTTGTGTGTCCTTAGTACAGTACACGGGAGGTTACTGTTACTACATGGTATATGGGTGGTCAAGGTGAGTGTTGTGTGTCCTTAGTACAGTACACGGGAGGTTACTGTTACTACCACTGGTATATGGTGGTCAAGGTAAAGGTGTTGTGTCCTTAGTACAGTACGGGAGTTACTACTACACACGGTATATAAAATTGAATCAAGGTGTGTTGTGTGTCCTTAGTACAGTACAGGAGGTTACTGTTACCATGGTATATGGGTGGTCAAGGTAGCGTTGTGTCCTTAGTACAGTACGGGGAGGTTACTGTTGTTACTACATGATGCAGGTGGTTAAGGTGAGTGTTGTATTGTCCTTAGGCACATTGCACAGGAGGTTACTGTTACTACACAGTATATAGATTGGTCAAGGTGAGTGTTGTGTCCTTAGTACAGTACACGGAGTTCTGTTACTATGTGGTATACGAATTGGTCAAGGTGAGTGTTGTGTGTCCTTAGTACATTACACAGGAGGTTACTATTACTACATGGTATATGGGTGGTCAGGTGTGTGTTGTGTGTCCTTAGTACAGTGCAGGAGGTTACTGTTACCATGGTATATGGGTGGTCAAATTAAGCGTTGTGTCCTTAGTACAGTGATACACAGGAGGTTACTGTTACTACCACATGGCCCTATACGGGTGGTCAGGTAGTGTTGTGTGTCCTTGGTACAGTACACGGGAGGTTACTGTTACTACACGGTATATGGGTGGTGGAGTGAGTGTTGTGCTGTGTCCTTGGATAGTACACAGGAGGTTACTGCTACTACATATGGTATATATCTCAGGTGGGTAAGGTGAGTGTTGTGTGTCCTTAGTACAGTACACGGAGTTACTATTACTACACGGTATATGGGTGGTCAAGGCTGGTGTGTGTGTCCTTGGTACAGTACGGGAGGTTACTGTTACTACATGGTATATGGGTGGTCAGGTGGTGTTGTGTGTCCTTAGTACAGTACAGAGGAGGTTGCCCTTTTCCATGGTATATGGTGGTCAAGGTAGTGTTGTGTGTCCTTAAGTACAGTACACAGGAGGTTACTGTTACTACGGTATATATGGGTGAGTCAAGGTGAGTGTTGTGTGTCCTTAGTACAGTACACGGGAGGTTACTGTTACTACACGGTATACGGGTGGTCAAGGTGAGTGTTGTGTGTCCTTAGTACAGTACACGGGAGGTTACTGTTACTACATGGTATACGGGTGGTCAAGGTGAGTGTTGTGTGTCCTTAGTACAGTACACGGGAGGTTACTGTTGCTACACGGTATATGGGTGGTCAAGGTGAGTGTTGTGTGTCCTTAGTACAGTACACGGGAGGTTACTGTTACTACATGGTATATGGGTGGTCAAGGTGAGTGTTGTGTGTCCTTAGTACAGTACACGGGAGGTTACTGTTACTACATGGTATATGGGTGGTCAAGGTGAGTGTTGTGTGTCCTTAGTACAGTACACGTGTGAGTGTTAGGTGTCCTTAGTACAGCACGGAGGTTACTGTTACTACACGGTATACGGGTGGTCAAGGTGAGTGTTAGGTGGGTCCTAGTACAGCACACACGGGAGGTTACTGTTACTACACGTATGCGGGTGGCTGGGTCAAGGTGAGTGTTGTGTGTCCTTAGTACAGCACACGGGAGGCTACTGTTACTACATGGTATATGGGTGGTCAAGGTGAGTGTTGTGTGTCCTTAGTACAGTACAGGAGGTTACTGTTACTACACGGTATACAAGGTGAGTGTTACCTTATGTTACTGTTACTACATGGTATACGGGTGGTCAAGGTGAGTGTTGTGTGTCCTTAGTACAGTACACGGGAGGTTACTGTTACTACATGGTATATGGGTGGTCAAGGTAAGTGTTGTGTCCTTAGTACAGTACACGGGAGGTTACTGTTACTACATGGTATACGGGTGGTCAAGGTGAGTGTTGTGTGTCCTTAGTACAGTACACGGGAGGTTACTGTTACTACGGTATATGGGTGGTCAAGGTGAGTGTTGTGTGTCCTTAGTACAGTACACGGGAGGTTACTGTTACTACACGGTATATGGGTGGTCAAGGTGAGTGTTGTGTGTCCTTAGTACAGTACACGGGAGGTTACTGTTACTACACGGTATATGGGTGGTCAAGGTGAGTGTTGTGTGTCCTTAGTACAGTACACGGGAGGTTACTGTTACTACACGGTATATGGGTGGTCAAGGTGAGTGTTGTGTGTCCTTAGTACAGTACACGGGAGGTTACTGTTACTACACGGTATATGGGTGGTCAAGGTGAGTGTTGTGTGTCCTTAGTACAGTACACGGGAGGTTACTGTTACTACACGGTATATGCATTCAGGAGAAAGATTTTCCGGGGTAAATAAAAGTGTCAAAGGAATGATGATGATAAAGGTCACATAACTGCTGGAAAATGAACAAAATGATAAAATAAATTTATCAGAGAAGATGTCACAAAAATATGGGACTATAAAAAAGGAAATCTCGTAAGATCTTGTTGGAGACAGAAACTAAGTGAAAGATAGGCAGAGTTTGTAGGAGAACTGTACCGTGGTAATGATAGCTTGATGATAAGAAATAAAGTTGGAGTTACCAACTATGGAAGCAAAAATTGAGACACATGAGAGCAAAATGTGGTTGATTGGTTTCCAGTAAATATTTCAAAATAAATGGGCAAGAATGAGACCTTCCAGTCCTTTAATAAACTCAGTGTTTGTGTTCTTAACTATAACACCAAGAGCCCTAGAGTGACCCAGTTAAATTTAGGGCAATTACTTTGATAAGCATTATGTACACTCTTATTATTTGTAATATTAAATATAATAAACAATAGAATAAACAATGAATTATACAAATATCAAAAAGATTTGTGAGGATGACACTAAATGACACTTTAATAGCTTCAATGCACAGAGACTTCGTACTGTACCTTTAGCTAAGTGGGGTGCATCCAACCTGGTGTCCTGCAGTACTACTAAAACAAAATAATTAATATTCACTAAGAGGCACGATACTGCACAATTCACCATAAATGTTGACATCATCATCATCATCATCACCTCATAAATCAAAGACATTGAACTTTTGGGCATCACGCTTTACAAACTTTGCTTTTATGCAGTTTGTACTCATGTACAGAACCAGGCATTACTTTACCTATTAACAGTTGCCAACAATCATGTTAAGTAATGTGTGCACCCAGATGGGATACTTGTGTCATCTAAGGTCTGGGAGTGGTGATGAGGCACTTCCCAGCGATTCAGTGCAGAAGAATATCTATCATAACAGCCATGATAAATGACTTTACTAAAATAGGTCCAGCATTGTATATTCTATGACACTTCCACAGTCAGTGGTCTAACGAGCTAAACTAGTACCCGCGGGGCATCTGGGAGGGCCCATAACTTTTCCGTTAATATTTCATTTCGCTGACCCTCTGCCGACCAAAACTCATTTATACCAGGACTAATATTGTGTGAAACTCCTTGCAACAAATTATTTATCCTATGTCATACAGCGTACACCAGTTTAAAATATCCTACTTCGAATATATTCAAACTTTGACAAGGGGACGCCTCGACATCATCACTTGTTTGATCTTTATCTGCTGTTTTATGCAGGAAGATTTTAATCTTACTCTGTGTTATTATCTGTTATTGACATAATTATGTAATTTATGATAACTGTCATCTAACTGATATTGTCACTGGTTGCTGAACATACTATACTGAGTGTTTAAGGTCGAGTGTTTTAAGTAATGTGTCAGAAAGTTATCACAAGTTTCACTATAATCTTATTGGTATAACTTCTATCTCTCAACAGCGTCAACTTGGTCGCCACAGAGGGACTCTGTCCGGGTTCTTTCTGGCCTGTGGCTGTTGATGTCAGTCATCTTGGGCATAGTTTACCGCTGTAACCTGAAGGCGATGCTCATCATGCCCAAGATAACTTATCCCTTCAACAGCCTCGAGGAGTTGATGCAGACGGACATACCTGTGTATATACCTGAAGGCAACTTGATTCATCAGTTTGTAATAGTATGTACTGTATATCTTCAGTATCTACCTGACCAAAGGCGACAGAAACCAAAAAGAGGAAGAATAGGGATGAGTAATGCAAGAAGAGTAACGAACACAACTAGTGGAGCAGGGTGAAAAAATAATCATCGTGTTTGTGGTAAAAGCACCAAAATTGGCATAGATCATGTTTAATATGTTTACTAAATGGTTTCAGATATAGTTCCAAGCTAAATATCCCCAGAAAGCCCGCGAATGGGTCAAATCTTCTTATAATTTTTGATAATTCATGGACTTTAAACAACTGGAATATAAACCAGTATTATTTTATATTATGCTTGGACCTGTAGGAGATACAATATTATCAAACACGCTCTTCTGGTTTGATATTGTTTCCGGTGCAAATCTGCAGGAACAATTGTGTTGGGTAGTGTTGTGGCCATAACAATCGAGTAGTGTAATAAAAATCCTTACGGTTTACCATAGATAATTAAGGCTACTTTATACATCAACAAAAGGTTAGAACAGTAGTATGAGGCTATGAGACGTAACTTAAAAACTCGTAGACCGTTTTAGTCCAGTGAATTAGTACATAGACTACTCACGATTAGTATTTTTATCGAAAGTGTATCTTAATCTTCAAGAATTTAGAAGTGTGTCGGTGGTGAAAATATTAAAGAAACAACGGTAAAGTAGGACCTAGTCTTTTTACCTTGCGTATATATATAAGGGTTGCAGTTCTTTCACTAATAACTACTGTATTTTTTTTTTTGACAACCAAATCCTTTTTTATAACTTCCTTAATATCATCGCAGTCCCTTTATCCATCTTGATATTACGACAGAAAATGAAAACACAGACTTATTAAGTTCCATTTTTTGTTCAGAATTCAACCCTTGATCCAAGTATTGACGTCCTGACTCCCTTCTCCCTCACCTCACAAGCACATCAGTTTCACATACTCCTCCAGCTTTTTTTCAGTCGGATCAATTAAAATATTTAATCATTATGTATAAAGTGAACGACACAAGTTTGAGATAATTTGTGAGAAAATAACTTAACATGTAATAAGGTATTCATAAACTGAGTCACTTATTTTATGTGTTCAGATACTTTAAAACGTTTATATATTGATTTACCGAATGAAGCCAAACTACATAATATTATATCCTTGTTATGGTAAGACTGTCTTGAGTATCGTATTGGTTAACAAAATGTTCGTATCATCACAAATAGAATGATAGAGAAGGAGAGAGTTAGATGTGATAAGTTAACAAGTCACCGCTGGAGAGAGACAGGTGAGGGGAAGTTTGGCTGGACCAGAGACTAACAGTAGGTTGACAGTGTTTACTGATGGAGAGAGAGGCAGCAAATATACTTCACTAAAATACCGAGAACATAAGTAGAAAGGTGAGAGAGAGAGAGAGAGAGAGAGAGAGAGAGAGAGAGAGAGAGAGACATGAGGAAAATAACTAGAAAATATGGAGAACAGTATAGCTAGATAGATACTTTGAGAGAGGAATATGAAAAGGAAGAGAACGAGAAAGAAAGAAAAAGAAAAAACTTATAGGAAGAGTAGAGAGGAGAGAGAGAGAGCGAGAATGAGAAATAAATAGACAGTCAAATGGATAATATATTTCTCTCCGTGTACAGTTCGCTCCTCCAGGTTCACTGCTCCACAAGATCAACGACCGACTCATCACTCACTTCGATGAGCCCCGAGCAGTACGGGACACCTCTGGCGGGATACAAGCAGCCATCACCACTAACTCAATCATGGCTCATATTCTGCATACGTTATTCTCAATGGTAAGATTATGTTTGTATTAAAAAAAAAAACTAACCAATCAACTTATGCACAATGAACTGATATGAAGCAGAGACTATCAACGCCTACTGTACTTGCATACTGTGTTTGTTAGTTGAGGACATGATTATGGGTAGGTCTGTGTGTGAAGTTTTTATAATTTTCTTAAACATGGTTGCGCCTTGAACCCACTCCACACAAAATGAGAAAAAACCGTTAAAATAACATATATCCTGTAGGTAGACAGGCAGAGAAACTAATTTAAATCTTATCCAAATACATTTTTCTAAGAAATTTGATTAAAATGTAGAAAACCAGACCAAGAATAGTAGATATGTTCATAACAGATATTCCTTGACGGTAATGTTGTACTCACCACTTTTAGTAAGATTCACTTAACTACACAAAAGGTAATTTCATTAACACTCTTTAAGAAAAATTAAAAAGGATTTACATAAGGTTCTTGTGGGGGTGTTGTCACGCGTGTACACTTGTTTAATCTCTCCCACAAAGTAGTAAGTCTTCTTAAAAAAACGTCTTAATTTAGACCAGGCGTGGCCAGACATTCATGTGACTACTCTGATTTTATTAAATTATATTCTTGTTTGATTTATTCTTGTTTAAGTTCTGTTGCCTGCCATAATTTTAATATTTTTTTTTTCTGATTTGGAAATTATATTGGAAACAGGAAAAAGGTTATGAATAAGCCATGGGTTAGAGGTAGCTCCTACCTCGTTCTAGTTAACGACCAGTCAACATGAGGTAGTTCTTAACACTACCAAAATACATTTCTATCTCTTCTGTAAACTTTCTAAATTTGTTATTATCATTTTCTACATAATGGTGATATTGTTACATCAATATTTGTAGGATGTTTTTGTAACTGTTATGTATGTTACAGACAAATTCATGTCCCATGTATATTGCGTCTGAGCCTGTCTTCACGGCAGTCTCCACGGGCTTCGCTTATGCCAAGGGATCACCTCTCAGAGAAACGTTCGACCCCATGTAAGTTTAAGTTGCTTTTGGAAAATTTATTATGCAAAGTGATAAGGCAGCACTTACACGGGTAAGATATGGGTTGTTGGTGTAATAATGTTATTACTGCGCTTCAACATCAAAGGTCTTTCAAAACCAAGGATGGCGTTTTTCTTGAAGTTTACAAAACGGGGAGCGTGTACCTCCAGTAACTCAAACGCCAGACGACCGCAAAGACGGTGTAAGGATAAGGTGTAGGTTCGACTACCGCGTGAACGAGTGGGGGCATCACGTTGACTCATTGATATGGAAGAGACACCAATGTCCTTAATGATGGAGAGGAAAAGCGTAACGTTCCCTTAAAACTGTTGTGGGATGCGGAGGACACCTGGACTTAACTGATGAATACAACGATAATCAATAGATATGATAACTTGGACGTACTTGAGATCTGGTGCGTTAATGCCCCACAAAGAGCTGTTTTAACTCACACTTACAGCTATCCCATACACACACACCATTTGTGATTATTCACAATTCACTGACAGGAACAACTAAGGTAGAACCAATGATCTTAAGCATTAGTTAATGCCAAATGGACGATTAAAAGAACTTGTTCAATATGTCAAGAACATAACAGTAGTATTATGAGTAATTACCTTGTGCTGGTGGTAGAGGAAGCTCTGGCGCCGTACAGGCTCACCTTCTGGCACCGTCTTGACACTTTTATGACACCGCAGGACACTTGACAACACCCTGCTGTACCTCATGACACACTTTACACCTTGCGATAGTTCAAGACACTTTGCAACACTTGACGACTTTAATGACTCTTTACGACACTTTGCTAGACATTAAAACATTAACGTCGCTTTATTGACACTTTGCATCACTGGCACTTTGAGAGACTTCACAGCCCCATACGACACTTTTTGACACCATATGACACTGTTGTACCGTATGTTGCTTGGACACTTTATAACTAATCGATAACTTTGACACTTTATGGCACTTTTTGGCACTATGAAACTGTGGTAATTATTGACGACTGACCCGCCGGCGATTTAGTATGGTAAATGATTATAAAAACGCTGCACTTCACTGTGTTCTATAGAGGACAGGGTCATAGTTTCTTCAATTTTTGTAACCCAACCCAACCCAACCCAACCCAAGCTTAATATAAAACCACCGCATTACCGTCGAGACGACTAGGTAGTACTCACTGATGACAATAGAGTAAGAAAATAAATAACTCGTCGGCAGGTTAGTCGTCAATATTAACCCTCTTACATTATACGACACTTGTTAGACTTAATAGCACTTTATCAGACCAAATGGCACTTAAAACCACTTACAAAAACTTTTGGATATTACATGAATATTTGTGACATAACGTGACACTTTATGGCACTCTAAAACCTTATGCCACTTTACGACACTTTATGCCACTCTTATGACATGTATAGGTGTTTTTGGCGTCCACAATTACTTTGTGACACTTATAAGTTTTCGCATCACTTATAAAACTTCATAAAACAAACACTTTACAACATGGCTAAAGGTGTAGATAACGGCTACCACCAAAGTTGTTTGATGACTTTCTTTATTTACTCTATCCCGCTTCACAATTCTGCTCCCGGCGCCATTTTTGTTGTTTACCTCGCTGAATCCCTCTTCAAGAAACGTTTCCTATAAATGATGGTAAACGCTTCCATGTATTCCTCCTCGCCATTGCTGATTTATATCAACCTCAATATTAA
Organism: Homarus americanus; assembly: GCF_018991925.1. NCBI lineage: Eukaryota > Metazoa > Arthropoda > Malacostraca > Decapoda > Nephropidae > Homarus > Homarus americanus. The sequence continues at coordinate 49,888 of NW_024734042.1, read as the reverse complement.
GGTACGTTGTTTAACAAATAAATTAACTCTTTAATACATAGAATCTGACCTAACATACCCAACCTAGGGGTATGTTAGGTCAGGTTCTATGTATTGTCGTTTCCATATTTGTGTTTAATATCATGATATTAGTGTGTAGAAAAAAATTCAACCAATTCGGACAATTCCTTCTGGTGGTAGCCGTTATCTACACCTTTACACGAACATGTTATTATACGTGTGATCACCACAATATTTATGAAAACTTTGTAGTACTTCAAAGCACATTTTGAAACTTAAATTAATACCACTTTGAAATATTTATAATAACGTTACGACACTTATAAACACTTTGTGACACATGCAAACACTTCATGACATTTACAAACACTTTACTACACTGACGAACACTTGACTGCTTTGTAGACCTTGCCAATTTTAGTCTCTTCACCGGCTATTTGTTTGTCTATAAGCTACGCGCACGTCTTTCCGGCACTAAGGCAATGACAACACTGCGTATGTCGTCTTGTAAATGCAAAGGCCTTTGTTGACATTCTCTATAAATCCCAAACCGCGAAACGATGCAGATTCAAGACTTGGGTGAACCGGCCAAACCTCGTCTCAGTGCTATAACGGACTGAGTTTGGTCGTGTTTTACTCATTCGTTTCTCCACACATGTAGCTTTAGAGATCTTTGTATTTATCTGCTGTAATTATAAAGTATAGGGCAACGTATTACACAAGATTATATGCCTTTTTATTAGTTCGTATAATCGCTCGTTTTTGGATGAATGAGTCTGATGTATCGAAATGCTGTTCCGGAACCCTTAAAACCCCTACGTCATCGATGTCTCACAGTGATGTCAGTCAACTGTAAACAAAAAATATCCAGAATTATTTCTATTGTTTATCCCGCTTCATTTGCACTTAAATAACAAAAAACAAATGAGAAACAAACAGAAATAAGATACAACTGTATTAAACCTAACAAATTACGATAGAACACATTTTTAATTATTTTCTTATTCCGAAAGTCAACGGTTTCGAAGACGTGTGTGCTGTCTCACGAACAACCCAGACCACGACTAAACCAAAGCTACCAACAGTCTCCACGCTTCTGTCTGGTATATTGTGTGGTTTAATATTTTAGACAGACTACAGACAAACCAAAGAAAGTTAATTACCTTAAACTTAACCATGAAAGGTGTTAAAAAGCAAGATGTTAGGCGTTTCTTAGGTTACCTGCGTAATTAAGCAAACTATTAACTACAGTATGGTAGTTTGCAGCAGTAGTTTCCCTTGTGGTTGTCAGTAGTAGCAATATTATATTGTCGTTATCATAATCATTAGTTATTATTAATATTATTTACGTTACTGTTAATCCAATATCACTACTGTACAATTATCAATATTAATATTAATATTAATATTATTATTATTAATATTTTTATTATCATTTCTACTGATTCTCATTATTATGAACATTCTCAACAGCAATTATAATCACCAATGCCATTATTATTATTATCATCACCATCCATGTTATTACTATCAATATTATCATCGTCATCATCAGTGCAATCATCATCATCAATGCAATCATCATCATCATCATCATTATCATTATTATTATAATCAGACTCGTACTCAAGAAGTTTGGACAGTCACCGCGATAAACCTGCACCCAGACACTGCGGCACCAAAAACGTGGTCGAAACCTCCCCCACATCCTCATTCCTCCCAGTCTATTCTCTCTTCTCACTTAAATATTGTATACTGGAGTAAGTAAAGTGTATTTATCTTAGGGTTACCTTCCGTTAGATTAGGTAAAGTATGTTTATCTGACCGCAAGTAATTTAAGTACAGTACAGTCTTGGCGGTGCCCTTGCATTAAAACAATGATAAATAAAACTTGCACAGAAGAGTGATGTGTACAGGAGAAGCCAGTACAGTAACCTTATGAAGCACTGAGTGTAAGACGAGTACTTAGTGAATTGACACGTTGTTTTTGTATTACAGACTAAGAAGACTTGTGGAATTTGGCATCGTCCAACATGCATATGATAATGCAGTACGGAACGGAACAGTTTGTTTTAAGCCTGAGTCCTTCACCAGACCCAACAACAGCCTTCGGCCACTGGAACTGGGAGACTTCTACGGTGTCTTCGCTGTTTATGCCGGAGGTGAGGAACCGCTGAGCCCTGTCGCTAAGGTCATCCTATATTTATCTCTTTATTGAATTCATTTTATGAAATAAGAGAACTGAGTATGAGGAAGATGACAAAGGTCTTCTATAATCGGGTAGATGTAGTGCTATAATGATGGGTTGGTTACTCTTGTACTCTTGATGTAATTGGGCTCCATTTAGTACAGGTATTATGACAATCTGATTATTTACCAGACACAAATATGTCAGGTTGTGGACAGTATGGTTGCCGGCGATGGATCTTACCTTCTCCTCCATAATGAAATACATTGTTATTGTGAACTGTCTTCACTTATATTATGGTGTTCCTGCTCCATTAAGTCAAGTGTATTGTAATTGATTTAACTGTTATGTTAGAACAAGGAGTTATGTTACTGCCCTTCATTGTAACGTTTTGTTTAAGGATTTATTCCTTTAGAATAATGGTGTTATGTTGTGTCTATGAGTACATTTTCATTCTCAGCAGATCTCAAGTTTTTGTTATCTCGTCATTATCGTTTGTACGAGTATTGTAAATAGTTTAACCTAATCATATTAAGTTGTTTTACTCTTTGGTTTTGCTTTACCTGTATTTGAGATTAATTAACATTTAGATAAGTTTCATGATAAATAGTTATTTTAGTTATGAACCCAAAAGAAGGAAGAGTTAATGAAACACCAAAATACTGACTAAAAAAATTCAAACAAGTCAATGCAATATAAACCAACTAATGAATGTGATGATGAACAAACAAATCAGTTATATGATATCCTTCAAGATGCTATACTGTAGGTGATAAAGCGCATAGACACGTCTTCGTTTCCAGGATCTTTTGTATGTCTGTTCCATGTAAGCGACGAGGATGAGGTCATCTACTACTGAAGTTCAATGATGCAGGCGGCTGATATTTTCTTCTTTTCCTGTAGTCATCTTATGTTAAAAAGTCCCTTTTCCTAATACTGGATGTTCAACCTGCTGGCTAGACTGGCATTGGCGTGGGTAAGGAAAGCAGCCAAGATAATGGAGGGTTAGCGCCATATTTTTCTCCCTTTTGGATAGAGAAATATTCTGACTGGGTGCCACTATGAAGGACTACACTTCTCAGTTCTTAATGGAATTATCTGACAGTAGTGATAACTGTGCTGGACAGCCAAAGCCACTGAGGATCCCCATAGGTCTTCCATGTTGACAAGGGAAAACACCTTAGTAAGATTGACTAAAGCCTTGTAAGGTAATACTACTGTTTGATATTCTGTCTGGCGATCATCATAGATTACGTCAGTGGTGCAACAATATGGTGTAAAGTCGCATTGCAACTGTGGGAGGAAATTCATCATGGGTGGAAATAAAAATTCTGTCACGTTCATTGATTTACGATTTTGTATCAAACTGATGGTATTAGATTCCTCGTCATAAGATGGATCGGTTGTCGAGGTGCGCCAAACCCGGGTGCTGAGAGACCTGTTGAGTAATCTGGACATCCACGTCACAGTTTCGGTTGAGAGGAGGAATGTAATGCGTTTTCCAGCAGTGAAGGATGCCTTTTTGGCCTTTACTGTCAAATGAGCCAAGGGGGGTCCACGCTGTTGGTAGTTGGGCCACAGATACTATAACTTTGGTGATATTGAAGAGTTCGTGCACCTGATGTTGATCCACTGTGTGTGTGTGTGTGTTAATAATATCCTAAAATAATAGGTGATATTGGATCTATAGTTATCCTTAAGGCTCCACAATAAATGATCAGGCAGACTTAATGTTTGTGTGTTGTCGTGTATGTAAATTATGTACTGGTTATTTCCGTAAGATAAATTTTCTCCCTTTCTTTTCAGGATTATGATCTATATTATTAGTGTTTTATATATTTGTCCCATACCGCTTCTAGATGTTCTAAATTACTTAATATCATCACCTTTAATTCTGAGTATAATTAGTTTTACCTCTTTCGTCACATTTCCAGTGTTCTAATATTCCAAATTGCTGCTGTTATTAAAATTATATACTGCACGTACTGCACTAGTAAACAACAATATTTTTGTCACTGCCTTTACGATATCATTAAGATATTTAAGCTATGAAGCTGGACAATATTTCATAACTAAGAAGTGATCATCTCCACCAGGAATGTTGTTGGCGTCTGTGGTGCTGCTGGTGGAAGTGACTCTCAAGGGTCGCCAGAGACTCCAAGGTAATCGTGGTGTCTAAGGTCATACAGTACTACAACACTGACCTGAGGGTCGGTGGTGGTGGTGGTGCTGCTGCTGGAAACATTAAAGGTTATCTGCATTAACGCCTCAAGTTAACACCCAACATGAGGTAAAATACTTTCATGTTGTAAGTGAATTGGAGTGAAGCAACACATCTTCTTGGAGTATTTTTGTAGTTCATAATTAACGAGGTAGAATGCTGTTCTTTAAGAACCTTAAGTAATGTTTCACAACATAGTGTCATGAACCTTACAAGAGTGATGGCATTATGTAAGTTATAAGGATGATTCACACATTTTAGATTCTCATATGATGTTAACAGCAGAAGCTTTTCAGTGTTGTATTAGAAAGCGATGTGTCTTTAATTTTTATTAATCGGGATATCACTAAAATTCTGCATGACAAAAACTGAGTGGAATTAGAATTTAAAATCCGAATGAAACTATTAGTCAGAACATCAAATCTAAAAAAAATACCAATTTAAATTACATTTCTGAATATAATTACCTAAAATTAATTCAAATTTCCTGGAAGTGTGAATAACATTATTTTTGTTATTATATATTCATAATTCTGAGGGAGAACTGAAAGGTGAATTATAATCGACTGACTTCGTATCTCAGCAGTGTTAGTGAATCTGGACCCAGGACTTTTAAACTTTTATTACAAATTATATACAGTATACCACATCACTCTACGAACGTGGCAGAGAGTATTTTTTGTGTTTACCCAGAACCGTTATCTCGTCCATTCTGATTATAATGAATTTGAGTTCTGAATTAACTTATAATGAATATATCTTAGCGAGAATCACTATTTTAACACACCTGTCACTAATGACTACCTGTCTCTGTACTCAATCACGTGAAATAAAAAAATCAACTAACTCTCGTGTTTCTATCCTTACCTTTTCTGATAATCAACTTACTATGTTATGATTGGTCGTAATTATGATCAATTGCTTCAACCTATATATAATCACCTTGTGTTTGGTAATGCTACTTAAAATTATCAAGAAAAGAGAGAATAAAAATGTGTAGTTCTATATGTACTAATACACTAACTGTTATATATCTTGATACATATTCATCTGAAATACCAAATCAAACCTCAGAGAAAGAACTGACAAGAATGTGTGAGTGAGTGTTCGGGGGTGGTGGGTGTGTTAATGGTGAAGGCAGTACAGTATTAGAGAGTGAGACGAGTAGCTCCAGCTAAACTTAACCATTATGGATTGAGAGTCCCAGTCGTTGTAGCAAGAATTAGGTTAGGTTAGGTTAGGACTGTTCCATATTACCGACAACGTGAGAGTGACCCGCTACACGCATCATAACGGGCTTTTCAGTAAGCTTCAAAGCCCCTATTATTTCCCTCAACAAGATCATAAAACGAAGCAGTCAATTAATAGCTCAAGTCACTCAGACACTTATTTCAGTTCACCATGACCCCCTAAATATGTTCAAAATTCTGATCTACAACATCGAGAGATAAAATACATCAGTAATGTGATATCAGTTTTATAATGATGATCCCTTCATTGGTTGGATCAGTGCAGAATTTTACTATATTGGATCTTTTGTGTAAGTCCCTTGATTCATTCCTTCGATTTTTCCGATGCTTTTAATTAGGAATGTTCGTATTCAATAGGAAACATTACCAAACACTTAATAAATATATTGCATATCTTGAAACTTATTAAATGGAAAATCAAACTCAGATGACTTGCTCTAAGATTATTATGTACTGTATAGGAGTTTTCTCAAGTAAAGTATAGTTTTATTTCATGTCGAGTGTCAAAATAAGGTGATGATCAGTGATCAAGTGTAGACGACCTTTGATACTGTCAGTAGCAACATCACAGACGCCAACATCATCTGTGGTGACGGTCACTGCTGTATTTGGGTGACTTCTGAGTTTAGAATGACCTCCGAGTCCAGGGTGACCTTTGAGTCAAGGTCGATCTTTCAGTTCAGGCCGACCTTTGATTCTCTGGTGACCCTTGAGAGCCACTTCCACCAGCAGCACCACAGACGCCAACACCATTCCTGGTGGAGATGATCACTTCTTAGTTATGAAATATTGTCCAGCGTCACATATTAATGATATCCTAAAGGCTGCTCCGCTTCTGTCGACGTGTAACTTCAGCTGAAAGTTATTTATCATCATCAATTTAATCTTTACATGAGGTTATTTGCAGGGTTCATCGACAGGCAGATTCTATCATAACATACTGTAGGACAGTTTACATTCTATGTTGACGAAAACCTTAGCAAGAGTACAGCCTATACTCGAGCAAGATACCGTATTAAAGTTCTTTTAGTAATAGATTTTCTGCAACTGAATTAAAAAATAATTTTTATTTAAAATAACATGCGAGTATATTGATAATTTTAGATATTTTGTTTTGAGTATCGCTACAGAGAGGACTTACAACTTCAAGGGTCGAGTTACAGTCAACTGGGAGATACAATACCGTATATACTTTTGAGTAACCAGGGCCAGATGACTCGAGGCCTTCGTAGTGTGGTGGTGCAGGTGAATGCTAATAATTGAAAGTGGCAGAAAAGCAAAAGAAGCACGAATGTTAGCTAGAGGAACGAGATAATCTTGCCAAATAAGTATGGATGAAAGGATTATGGAATCATTTGGTAGAAGTTAATTGAGAAGGTCCAGGCAAAAAAAAATGATAGGCCTGCGGGATTAAAAATCGGGGAAATTGAGAAAGACAGCCCGGGGACGTTCCGACTGGACTGCCGTGGTCTTTCGTCCTCAGATATGACGATGGCACCTTGATTGACTTCCTAGTTAGGTGTGGCAGAAACTTTTATCAAGTGGTTCACGACACATGACGACGGGATATAAATATAAATGGAATAAATTCTCAGAAGTTGTGTTTTTGTTGCATGGTGACCCAACTTAGAGTAATGTATGTACAACGGCTTAAATTTCAACTTTTTCTCAACGTCAAAAAATTATAGCAATATCAGCGTTATTCAATATACTGGCGTCCCACAGGGCTGCTCCCTTACATTTTGCCTCTCAACATCTACCTTCGACCTCTGCTGTGATCAAAACTCCTTACAACTCCTTAGTTGCCAGTTTTTATTTTGTTATTTCATGACATTCATACACTGAAGACTATAATTATATGGATCGTACTTTGATATTTAACCTTTATTATCACATCAAGTGAAGTTCTCGTTGTCATTTTATATACTGAACTACAGTTTGTTTATTCCCCTTCTTGATGTTTGGTTCCTCACCTCCGGCATAAACAGCGAATACACCATAGAAGTCCTCCAGTTCCAGTGGCCGGAGGCTGTTGTTGGTTCTGGTGAACGACTCAGGCTTCAAACAAATTGTTCCGTTCCGTATTGCAGAGAGAAATACATGTTGGAGGATGCCAAATTCCACAAGTCTTCTTAGACTGTAATACAAAAACAACATATTAGTTTACTTTTGTTTGTACTCGTCTTAGACTCAGTACTTCACCAGGTTACAGTGGACTGGCTTCTCCTGTACACCCCTCCCCCTTCACTATAAGTTTGAGTCATCTCGTACCAAGACTGTAAAAGAGTTATACAAGAATCATTATCAATTATTTACTGTATTTTTTCCATAGGTGACAGGTATTTTTTGTTCATTTTTTTATTTTTTTTTGTATCAATGTGAACTACCACTATAGTGTGTTTTTTGTCCGCTGAGAAAAGATGCCCCGCCCCCTTCTCAAGAATTACAGCTGATTGGCAGTTTCAAATCCTTCCGATTTCGTCCTGAAGTAATGATGTATTTCTAAATGAGTCTATTCATAATCGTTGGGATGACCGCTTCTGACGAGAAAGATATTTAGCTAAATTATATAAAGATGCATACAGTACATTCATTATTTCAAACATAAGTACATAGGAAGTTTATCAGAAGTATTATACATGAATAAACTTTTATACTCTGGTACAAAAACTAACATTTTAAAAGATTAGAATTACATTGAAATGTTCAATGTAATGTACTGTATGTATCTTTATATAATTTAGCTAAATATCTTTCTCGTCAGAAACGGTCATCCCAACGATTATAAATAAACTGTTACGAGTTGGGATTTAGAAACTGGTTTAGAATATAGTTAAAAGTCTACCCAGATCCCAACAGGCAACAACAAAAAAAACTAAACAAACAAAGACAATCGGACTATAAAAGGGTAGACAAAGGATGCGAGTTTTTGTTGTGTATAATAAAGTACAATAAATTCCTTAACAAAATATCCAGCTTTCTATAGTTTACCCTTAACCATACTTAACTTAAACATACGCAACTTTGGCTTAACAGTATATACATATTTATACAACATACAACAATCTGAAGCAAGTGGAGGTGGGAGGTAATATAGGGTTACAATACTCAAGTGCGGTGCTGAAGTGTCTGACGAGTAGGGCTGAGTATTGAAGAAGATGGTAGGTAGTCACTGTGCCGTAGGTTTCCAGGATAGGTAATCCAAGTGTGGTCACTTCCCAGAGTGAACTGAACTCTCCTCTATCAGGAGCTGATGAGGAAGAGTTGGAGGAGGTGACGCAACAACCAGGATATGGAGAAAGGAAACCCGGAGTGGTGACTAAGACTAGTCATACTCGGGTTTCGTCCCTAGATGGCCTTGCTCGGTAGTGCTGGGTAGTTAGATCATGACACAATAGATGGCGTGGTTCGTAATAAAACTCATTTAGAAATACATCATTACTTCAGGACGAAATCGGACAGGTTTGAAACCACCAATCATCTATAATCCTTGAGAAGGGGGCGGGGCATCTTTTCTCAGATGAGAAAAATCGCTCTATCGGAGACTGTCTTCCACTCCCAACAGAGTGGGAACGTACAGTTAATCTCTGTAACTCACCCCGGCGCAAAATTTCGCCCTTCTTCTTATCGACTCTGCTATTTATAATTATTATTTTTTCACTTTCTCCTAAATACTTTCCTCTTCGTCATAAGCGTCATAACATTCCCTGTTTACTGCAAGTGTGGCTGTTCCGTCTCCCAGTCTCTTTCCTGCACATCCCTTTTACCTCACTTATAAACACACACACACACACACACACACACACATACACACACACACACACACTCTGAAAATATATATTAAACTTTTTTAGAACAGTTTAAACTTACATGGGGTCTACCGCGTGTTTGAGAGGCGAGCCCTTGGGGTATGCGAAGCCAGAAGAGACCCCGGTGAAGACAGGCTCAGACGCAATATACATGGGGCAGGAATTTGTCTGTAACATACGAGTATATCAACATGGAAGGCATAAAGAAACATCTGCAAATATTGTTGTAAGAATTTAGAAATTGTGTAAAACGTAATTATCGAAAAGTTGGAATGATAACAATAAACAAAATTATATTTTGGTCTTTTTAATGTATTTCTTTAATATGACGTTCAGCAAAACATCGAATCTGAAAAGTGTTGTAAAATAGAATCAATCATACTTGTCTTAACTACTGCCAGGGTCAATATTTACATGTACTCAAGATGTCCGCGAGATCTACTATAAGGGCTCATAATATCAAGTGAAGGTTCTTGACCTTTATAGTTCTATGCCACATGTTTGTTTACTGTGCAGTCTACGTTGATTTCTTTATTATATAAACAAGTCTTACCAGTGAGAATATATCGTGAAATATTTGAGCCATTACAAAATTAGTGGTGATGGCAGCATACTTCCCATCAATGGTATCTTGTATTGCGCGAGGTGGATCATAGTGGACTATGAGCCGCTCGTTGACTCGGTGGAGCAAGGTGCCGGGTGGAGCGACCTGTACACGAGGAGATGCATGATAAGCAAGAAAACATCTGACCTTTCGCGAGATAATCTTCGTTCAATATTTTCAAAGCATTTTGAATCCAATAATATACTTTAGCCTTAGCTTGTTGCGGTTGACTACTGATGTCTGCAGCAATGATTTCAGGCACAGAAGTATCTAATGTTTCCATTCACTTACACAGCAGGTATTATGGCAAAGAATCTGAAGGTGTTAGATTTGGATTTTCAATGTGAAAGTCATCTGGTTCTCTCTTAACTTTATGATTCTGTTGGGTTGGGTTAGGTTAGGTTCGGGAATATAGACATGATTGAGCCATGGAAGGAACATCTGTCTGTCGTTGGTGAGGAGATATAATCAAGATTATCCAAAGTACCCACTGTGAAGAGTCCCTTTGGCGTAGTCATTTGCTTTAGTGTTGTTACTACAGACTGTTGACAGGTGCACTTAACAAAACAATTCCTCATTAGTAGATGGTGTTTCTTCGGAGTCCTGCTTCCTCTTCCACTTTATTTCCGACTCTTATTTTGATTGGTTAAATTTCTGACGGCAGGAACAATGCAAAGAAACTTCATTTACCGTAACGTATTCTGGCGTACCTTACCCAACTGAGTCATCATCCACTAGTAAGACATACATTTTCTTAAAATGAACCACATTTTCCAGAGTTTTTGTTCACAGGGTAGGTAGTCAAACTATTACGTCTCTGAGGACATGATAACTCTGATGATTCTAATGTTTCTTGACAAATAACACAACTGATCCAACCCATAACCAATAAATTATCAAACTGTTGTTGTCTATCATGGAGATTACCAAGAGGAGACAGAGCACAAGTTTATACATATAATACTTGAAGGTTTAGGTTTAATTTCTAGTGGACACTGATAATAATAAATCCAATTTGCTCTCAAAAAGAATAAAATTGCAACGTCGTATCCTAACATTGCATCATACGCATACCTTGTCAACCGTCAGTGAGACAAGACGTGCCCCGAAGGCGCTCCCGGTTTTAGCAGCCAGGCCGAGTCTGTTTGGCCCTGCCCCCTCTCCCTGCTATATCCCAACGCCCTATCAGCCTTACTACACCGGGATCTATTCAGCAAAACATTCTAGTGATTAGTGAACGATTGATTACCGAGCAGTGTTCCTATAGTGCACTTAAGGAAAAGCACTAAAGCACAGCAGTGTAATACTGAGTGTGACTGGACCCGACCTAACTTGACCGGGACTTTCTCAGCAAAACATTCAAGTCCTCAGTGCAATAAGTGATTATCATCCAGTGCCCCGATAGTGCACCCCAAGGAAAAGTCAGACAGTGGGCACTTTATCGGTCACCTTTAAAGTGCCAGTGACAAGGACCACCGCGGTGTTTACATATATCGTGAAAACTGTGTCGGCGACCCCAAGCACCAGGGACAAAGACCCACGGTCTTTACGACTGACAAATATTAACAGATGTCTACCAGTGTCAGTGGCCCTCAAAGTGCCGTCAGTGACAAACCCTTCCGTCCGCCCACAACAGATATCAACAGATGGCCGCCAATCACTTACTCCCGACACACTCTGTACCATCTAAAGCGTGGGAACGGTTATCCTGATGGCAGTGTTATAGCGCGACTCAAGTCACTGAACATATTCCACGCCCGTAGCCATAAACAAGGCCGTCATACACATAAGCCCATTAGGACCGTATCCTCCGCTAGGAAACCGGAGAAACCCACCCCTGACAGACCGTACCATTACACTGAAGTTCCACGGATATGGTATGATCTCCCGTCTCTACTGCTATCCAACGTCACTTCCCGAGCGAACAAGTTTGACGAGCTGGCAACTACAGTCAGGTCAGCCGCCGCGAGCGTCGTTGCCATATGTGAGGCTTGGCAAATTGTGCCTGAAACGTGTCATATTGAGGGATATCAACTCTTTCATCACCTTCGTTCACATAGATGCGGAGGGGGCGTTGCCCTCTTCTGTCAAGATGACCTACGCCCGTCACGCCTAGATGTTCAAGTCCCAGCAGATGTGGAAGCATTATGGGTACGTGTTGTGCCACATTCCCACCCGCGCCACACTGCTTCCATCATAATCTGTGTGGCATACCATTCGCCTCGCTCACCCACCAGAGACACTCTTATCAATCATCTCATTATCACCTCAGACCACCTCAGAGTTAGGTACCCATGTGCCAAGTTAGTATTATGTGGGGATTATAATGAAATTGACACCACTGATATCCAGGACCAGCTATCACTATCACAAGTTGTGACCTTCCCCACACACACGGTCAAAATACCCTTGACCTTATCTTAACTGACTTAGCGGACCAGTACCAACCACCTCAACCATTGCCTCCTAACGGGTTTAGCACACACTTATCAGTGCTCTGGTCCCCAGCTGCCACTCCCACTCAAGTACAGAGACCCTACATCAAGACCTACAGGCCGATTACTGACTCTGCAGTGCGCCTCTTCGGGTAGTGGATAGTTCACCATAACTGGACTGAGGTACTTAGCGTGGATGACGTGGAAACCAAATGGATAAATTATACCAACACCACCACGGAAGCTCACCACCACTTCTTCCCCGAGAAGTCCGTCAGATCTCACCCAGCTGACTTGCCCTGGATCACACCTCGGATCAAAAGACTTATGCAACAGAGAGACAGAGCCTTTCATCTCAATGACCACATCCGCTACAGGTCCCTTCGCAACCGAGTCATCCGCGAAATACGCACTGCAAAGAAGTCCCACTACCCAACCAAATTACAACACCTGAAGCAGACCAACATCAGTCAATGGTATGGTAAGCTTAAAGAACTCTGTGGACTAAACAATAAGACACACCCCCTCCCCTTCCTTAGCCATCTCACTAATGTTGACGCAGCTGAACAAACAAATAACCATTTCGCTACTATATGCCAGACGCTCCCCCGGCTTGACACAACCACTCTCCCTGCTTACCTACCAGCCCCCCTTCCCACTGACCTAGTAGAAGAATTTGAAGTAGCAAAACGCCTGGACAAACTAAAATTAAAACGCTCTACCACCCCCATTGACTTACCAATGAAACTCTTCAAGGAGTTCTCCCCGGAGCTTGCTAAACCCCTATGCTCCATCATCAATGCTTCTCTCAGTCAAGCCAGATGCCCAGCTGACTGGAAGACCTCTTATGTATCACCAGTGCCCAAGTCAACCAGCCCACTATCCTTAAATCAGCTACGACCTATTGCAATCACCCCAATACCCAGCCTAATCTGTGAAAGTTTTGTGTTCGACTGGGCTTATGCTGATATTGCAGGAGTCGTAGACCCTCAGCAATTTGGCAACATGAAAACTTCCTCCACCACTCACTGTCTTGTCAGCTTTCTCGATTACATATACCGCCATCTCGAGAAACGAAAAACGTCTGTAGCTGCCGCCTTCATTGATTTCACTAAAGCATTCGACCTAGTCGACCACAATATAATCATCAACAAAGCTATTGACCTCCGGGCTTCGGAGAAGTCTTATACCATGGCTTACAGACTTCCTCAGTGACCGACCAAGCTGTACGCTTCCGAGGGGCTGTCTCCACCTTTCAGTCACTCACCTGTGGCGTCCCCCAAGGCATCAAGATGGGACCACTCTGCTTCCTTATGCTCATCAATGATGCCCTAAGAGAAACCCCTGCTCGCTGGAAATATGTCGACGACTCCACCATTGGGATCAGCGTCAACAATTCTACTCCCAACTATACCGCCCTTCAGGATTTATTGAACAGTCTCCAAAACTGGGCCACCAACAACCATGTCACCATCAACCATACCAAGACCATGGTTATGCACATCAACCTCTCCTCCGACATTGTCCCACCTCCTTCCATTACTTTAGGTCCGAACACACTCCAGGTTGTAGATTCCACGAAGATTCCACGAAGCTCCTCGGCGTCACCATAGACAACAAACTAAATTGGAAACCACACGTCAGTGAAGATGTCAAATCCTCCAGTTTCCGTCTCCACCTCCTCTGCCGACTCAAGTCCCTCGGAGTTCCTGCACCCGAGTGTCTACTCAACATTCATACTTCCTAAGCTCACCTATGCCTCCCCCACCGGGTCTTCCTCCCTAAATGCCACACAACGTAAACACATAGAAAAGGTGCAAAGGAGGGCATGCAAGACTATTCTCTCCCCTTCCTACTCCACATATCAAGAAGCGCTCAACACACTGACCCTTTCGACTCTCACTGACCATCACCACGACCTCATCTGCAAATTTGGTAAGAATCCTCACACCATTCCCACACCACCTGAGATCCCTAGCTCGAGAATCATGTTCACGCACACAAATCGCATCCAGCCCATACGTGCACGAACTGATCGCTATAAGAACAGCCCAGTCCCAACCATTGTAAAAATTATCAATAACTTGTAATAAACCAGTGTATTCACTCCCAGTAAATACTACTTCTTGCACTGTCATTATGTTGAAATGCACTGTAGTTTGAGCTTTTCCCCATCTAGTTATTATATATCTTATTTGTATCACTTATGTTACTTGTATATTATTTATAATTCGAAACCCATTCCCCAAATATGTAACTGTATATGTTCAGCCTTCTGGCTGCCAAGCTCTTTCAATAAACCGTTAATTATTATTATTATTATTATTATTATACCTAGGACCTTCATACACGAATATTGCACTACAATTAGTGTACTTAAATACTCTCTTCATGATATAATCTATTAGCCCAGTGTTAGTTTATGTGATACTTGGAGACATTAAAATGCAGTAACATTATCGTCAGTGTGAGCGGCAGTTTCAGATATACAGGTAGCTTTATTTTTTATCGTTAGTGTTTTGAGCCCCATACCAATAGGATTTATTTTTCAGTTGTGTAATAATTTAAATGCCAAACCATCACACTAATTACTTAACTTTATATTCTCTACTCGTCATTGTCTTCCTCCCTGTATATTTGCTTCGTCTCTCTCTCTCTCTCACCTTTCTACTTATGTTCTCGGTATTTTAGTGAAGTATATTTGCTGCCTCTCTCTCCATCAGTAAACACTGTCAACCTACTGTTTGTCTCTGGTCCAGCCAAACTTCCCCTCACCTGTCTCTCTCCAGCGGTGACTTGCTAACTTATCACATCTAACTCTCTCCTTCTCTATCATTCTATTTATGATGATACGAAGATTTTGTTAATAAATATGATACTCAAGACAGTTGTACCGCAATCTCAAAATTAATCGTATTACACGTGCCTCGGTTGTCTGAAACTTCCACATTACTACTATTCTGATTCACTTTATCTATCCAAAGCAGAGTAGGGAGAGAAGAAAAGGGTTCATTGGATTAGGTACATATAAAGATCTACATACTATTACAAATTCATGAGCCAGCGTCCCTTCAGGTATATAAACTGGTATGTCCGTCTCCATCAACTCCTCGAGGCTGTTGAAGGGGACTTGAATCTTGGGCATGATGAGCATCGCCTTCAGGTTACAGCGGTAAACTAGGCTCAAGATGACTGATGTCAACAGCCACAGGCCAGAAAGAAGTCGGACAGAGTCCCTCTGTGGCGACCAAGTTGACGCTGTTGATAGATAGAAGTTATACCAATAAGATTATAGTGAAACTTGTGATAACCTTTTCACACTTTACTTAAAACAGTCGACCTTAAACACTTAAGTGTCAGCATCGATTAGGTAACTGTTATTATGTATTACACTTGCAAGTAACAATACAGTAACGCTGTGATAATATGAGTCAAAACTTTCAATATATAAAAAGTGCAAGTAGA
This sequence comes from Homarus americanus, assembly GCF_018991925.1. Taxonomy (NCBI): domain Eukaryota; kingdom Metazoa; phylum Arthropoda; class Malacostraca; order Decapoda; family Nephropidae; genus Homarus; species Homarus americanus. The sequence goes on along the minus strand of NW_024734042.1, from coordinate 33,916 downwards.
GCTCAGACAAGTGTCGATGTCGAGACGTCGCCTTACCGAAGACTGAAGATATTTGAAGCACAATGTTTTGAACTATTGAGGTTATTATAGCATAGAAAAACATTTAAGTCCGCGAGCTTCACTTAGTGTTAGTCTAAGATATAAAATGTACACGAATAAATCATGCTCTCATAATCAGGCCACTTGCTATGGAAATATCACAGAAAATATAATGCTGGAAATTTTCTGTACTAAGGACACACAACACTCACCTTGACCACCCGTATACCATGTAGTAACAGTAACCTCCCGTGTACTGTACTAAGGACACACAACACTCACCTTGACCACCCGTATACCATGTAGTAACAGTAACCTCCCGTGTACTGTACTAAGGACACACAACACTCACCTTGACCACCCGTATACCATGTAGTAACAGTAACCTCCCGTGTACTGTACTAAGGACACACAACACTCACCTTGACCACCCATATACCGTGTAGTAACAGTAACCTCCCGTGTACTGTACTAAGGACACACAACACTCACCTTGACCACCCATATACCGTGTAGTAACAGTAACCTCCCGTGTACTGTACTAAGGACACATCACCCTGACCACCCTGTATACCATGTGTAACAGTAACCTCCCGTGTACTGTACTAAGGACACACAACACTCACCTTGACCACCCATATACCATGTAGTAACAGTAACCTCCCGTGTACTGTACTAAGGACACACAACACTCACCTTGACCACCCATATACCATGTAGTAACAGTAACCTCCTGTGTACTGTACTAAGGACACACAACACTCACCTTGACCACCCATATACCATGTAGTAACAGTAACCTCCCGTGTACCAAAGGACACACAACACTCACCTTGACCACCCATATACCGTGTAGCAACAGTAACCTCCCGTGTACTGTACTAAGGACACACAACACTCACCTTGACCACCTATCCATGTAGTAACAGTAACTCCCGTGTACTGTACTTCATGACACATAACACTCACCTTGACCACCCGTATACCGTGTAGCAACAGTAACCTCCCCCGTGTAATTGTGTACTGCTGACACACAACACTCACCTTGAGAAACAGCAGCGCCCAACGTCCAGAGGCAGGAGGTCCAGTGGCCACGGTGAGAGGACCCACACCCCACATGACTTAAATATCTCTGTCATATATGTTCTTACATTACCGCTATACAGAATGACACATTATTTTGAAATCTCTCTCTCTCATACACGCGGTGCCAAAGTTTTCCTGATAATTGACGATGCTTACAATTATATTAATGTATCTTTATTGTATCAATGTCATCATAATTGTATAACCAGTTTAAAATTATCAAGAGTAAGTCATGTGTTCTAGATGGTGAACTTACTAACACTTGTTTAATTGTTTTCACATTTGGAATACAATGTTCAGAACAGTATGTGATTTAATAGCATTATTCTTTAACAGTGTAATATTTCCAACAGAATTATAATGAGAGCCTCAGGCACTACACAGATGAAAAAGCGGGTTACTCTCCATTGATTTATTTCTGGACAAAAAAATCTAAGAAAATATACCACATACTTCAACTATCTACTGACTTAAAGTTATTACTCTCTAGTGAATTAATATTTGTTGTTCGCTTATGTGTTTTACAAATCTGGTGATCACTGAAAAATTACGCCCTCGTAAATTATCTAAAGTTATGCGTAACAATATTTCAAAGATTTGTGAAATGTGAATGTGAGAATCGTACATATGTGGGAGTGCACGGTATCTTTGTATGCATCAGATTTAGCTTCTTCATGATATCGAAATAAAGAAATCTAAAAGCCTTTTTCAGATGCCTCGTCAAGAGAGTTACAAGTCTCAAAAGGCTCTGCTATGACACTCTCAGAAATATTTTACTATCTAAAATAATTGCAGTTAATTTCTTTCAAGTTATCAGCTTGTGTTTACCTTTGTTGTTGACGGAGGAGGAAGCTCTCTCCCGACTCAATGAAGAAAATCCCAACCACGACCGCAACGATTGATGCAAGGATGAGGAGCCATATCTGTAAATATTATATACAGCATTAATATATATATATATATATATATATATATATATATATATATATATATATATATATATATATATATATATATATATATATATATATATATATATATATGAGAGAGAGAGTTCTATCTCGTCAATTTAAATGTTAAGTCCATTGACCTGGCAATAATGCAGTTTAATTCACTAACAAATGAAAATTGAGGATGAAGTTTAAGAAAAGTTGCATGATGATTTAAGGAGAACAAAAGGCGCCGTAAAGTTTAAGGAATGTCTAACTATAATCGGTCATTTTAATGTAAATTTAGGGAAGAGGAAAGTTGTACCACAAGTACTGTAGGAACACATGGGTTAGATGCTAGAAATAACAGAGGAGAAAGATTAATTGACTTTGTAACGCAAGCAATATGTAATGAGGGCGAACTAAGTAGAAATAATAGGAAGAATTTATTAGTTGTATGATAAAGTGAGGAAAGTTTGTTAGTGTGGCCGATTAGTTATTTAACCGTTAATATATATTCTTAGGGGCTATTTATTAGTTAACTGAATGGAATGGACACATTAATAAATCATTATATCGAAGTTACTAGACAATGACTCCTGGACACAAACATGAAATGGATACACTTCCCACAGCAAGTAACTAACCCTAATGGATCGCTCTGACAATTACTCGCTGTGACCTGAGGGAGGCCCAGCAGATGCTGCTGGACTATGTCTCATATGGGAGACTCGGTGCTCGGGAGGGAAGTGTCGCTCCGGACATTGACTTGTGTTGACTTGTGACGAGTGTGATTCCGTGTGCCTCTGAGTTCTGTCTCTCCCTGTGTGTTTGACAGAAGGAGCTGTCGGCCCCTTATATTGGCGGTGTCAGGCCGGCAGATGTCGTCACTAATTAACACTAATTGCGTTAATATGGTCATGATGCCGGTTTGACTAATCACGCGGCGGTGAGAACTTCTTCATTGTGACCGTGACCTCTGCTGGGTCAGGTCTTAACCTCAGTTTAATTACGAAGGGTGGGTCAACTTATATGGGTGTACACCTGCACTTCCGGTCACTGCTATATGTGTTGCTTTTCTCTTGGCTGTAAGCTAGGGTCTGATAAACAATCATTACAAATATGATAATCGCAAATACATGGTTTCACCATCACCCTCGGTACCTTTATACAGGCTTATCACCCCAGAATAGTTTATACAATATTATCAGGAAGCAATTAGATTGCACTTTAATTCAGAAAAGATTCATAAAGTTCGGTAACCTAAATCAAGACCTATCCAGAGCCAGAGTGTGGATCAGACCATGTTCCAGTGATGAGTTTAGTGAAGCTTACACTTCAAAATATATATAAAAAGTAAAACAATGGATACGATCAATTGGAATTTGAGGAAACAAATAACAGAGTTAGTGGCAAAAAATTAAATTGAAACCCAAAACAGATTATAATAATTATCATTACTGCTAAAGGAAGGACTTGGACAAAAAACTGAAGCACAGTGAAACAATTTAAAATAAAAGTTATCAAAGGAGGAACCAGGCTAAAAGTGATAGTATCAAAAATGGAATTATAGTGAAAACTGATAAGACGAAGTAAGGCTTACAAAGAATTTCACAAAGAAATCAAAGATGGTGTTGACAAACTAAATGATTTTGTAAGCATGAAATTCTTGGTGATATAATATGATAATAGAAGAAATTATTGGAGGGAAATGTACAGAACGATCAAAGAAACAAACCAGATTGTTTTTACTAAAGCTGACGAAAAGATCCCGTTCGGGGCAGAAGAAAGAGATGAACAGAGTGCAGAGGAACTATACAGTGATAATGGTAGAGTACATGTAAGAGACGAAAAGGAAAGGAATTTCAAAATACAAGTTCAGGAAACAATAATTGAGGCTCCTGTGAACAAAATGAAAATTGAAAAGACTTGTTGGGTTGATCAACTTCCAGCAGAATTTATAAAACAAATAGTCAGGAATGAAATTAAATGTTGAAATAAATTATAGAACTCCTTAGACTCCAAGAAGAGAAATTAAAGAATATCACTATCAGAAAAGACGATGTTCTTAAGAGGATAAATAAACTAAAGAAGACAAAATTCCCAGGGCCGGACGAAATTTTTCCTCGAGTCTTGAAAGAGTGTAGGGAACAGATTAGCGGACCCCTCGTAAATTTATTTACAAAATCATTAGACACCGGAGTTGTGCCAGACTTGTGGAAACAGGCAAATGTAGTACCCATATTCAAAAAGGGAGACAGAGCATCAGCGTCAAATCACCGGCCGATCAGTTTGACGTCAGTAGTGGGGAAATTTCTTGAATCAATTATAGCAGATAGCATCCGATCGCATCTAGAGAAAAGTAAATTAATCTACGACTCTCAACATGTGTTTACAAAGGGAAAATCTTGTCAAACAAATCTGCTCACTTTTTTTAGGAAAGTCTTTGAGGTAGTAGATAATGACGAAAATTACGATGTTATTTACTTAGACTTTAGCAAAGCATTTGACAGAGTACCGCATCAGAGATTTCTGAGAAAAATTAAGGCTCATGGTATCGAGGGGAAAGTTTTAAATTGGATAAAATCATGGCTCACCGATAGAACGCAGAGGGTTAGCGTAGATGGTGTTAAATCTGATTGGGGCCGTGTAACCAGTGGGGTTCTCCAGGGGTCAGTACTAGGCCCACTCTTGTTCATAATCTACATAAACGATCTAGATGCTGGGATCAGCAGTGACATAAGCAAGTTTGCGAATGACACCAAAATAGGGCGGCAAATTAATTCAGGGCAGGATGCAAATGCATTACAGGAGGATCTAAATAAACTGCAGGGGTGGTCTGAAAAATGGCAAATGAAATTCAACACCAGCAAGTGCAGCGTACTTAATATTGGAAGAACAAATACTTATAAATTATACATTATAAGTTATAATGTATACAGCCTTAACAACATCAACCTAGAGAAATCGACTTGTGAAAGAGACCTCGGGGTACTTGTAAGCCAGGACCTACGGCCTAGAAAACAGTGCGTTAATGTTCGAAATAAGGCGAACAGAGTATTGGGTTTTATATCTAGAAGTATAAGTAACAAGAGTGCAGAGGTCTTATTGCAACTATATCTTGCGCTAGTCAGGCCGCACCTCGATTATGCGGTTCAGTTCTGGTGCCCTTACTGCAGACTCCTTATTTTCTTATGTTCTTATGTTCTTATGTACATATAAGTTAATTAAATCATTCGTAAGTTTCTCAGGAAAGCGCCAGATACATTATTAATAACTACATAGGATATTGATGAATAATGTTCAGCAAACGGACTTACGTTTTACGGGTCCAAAGCAATACCTGTACTTGTTCCCTGTACGGCGAGAGAGTGTATTCTGAATCCCATAGCGAACAGAGCTAGCCAGCCTCAGGGCGCCACCTGTCTCTCATTTAACACCTCAGCGAATTTCGTTGTAAACACACTCTCTCTCTCTCTCTCTCTCTAGTTCATCCTACTGTGGCGGTAAAAAATATCTTCAACCTCAAATACCCTAAATAATTATAAGTAGAATAAAAACTTGAAGACAGTAAACAGGAAACGTGGGAAGATGTAAGAGTTTTCGCAAAAATTCACAGCTTCAGGAGGTACAGTATGAGTGAGCTGCCAGAGATCTAGATACAGGTACCGGGAGAGATGACCACAGACAAGCAACAACTTCCTAATGGTCACATAAAGTCTGGAAGGACTACGATGCAGTACTCACCATAGACTTGTGACAAAGTCGTTAATGATGGAAGGACCTAATTTATATAACCAAAAATACGGTTAACATTATTTTTTTACAGTATTTCCAATAATTACTGTTTCAATATTGTTAATATCAACAATTGTTTTACACGAAACAAAATACATTAATAAATAAAATATCACTAAATGTGTAAGACTAAAAAGTCATAGAGAGGTTACCTGATACAGTGTGAATCGCATTGCCCATCATTATATCAAAATTTACCAATGTATTTTCAATTATATTTAAATTTACAATCCTTGACGCACAGTTTGATGAGTTAAGTTATTGTCAACACACTGAAAAATAGATTATGTTGAGGAACCTCCTCTGCCAGACAGGCCAGTAAGGTCGTCCACAGCAACTTTAGTGGACAAAGATGTGTCATCAAAATTCGCTCATTTTAATCTTTTGTAAGACGTGTTTATAGTAAGTATCAGAATTATAGAGTAGATCGTGGAACTTTTTGTGTTCCTGTTTCTTTGTGGTTATCTGTATATTGTCACTAAAAATCACGGGTAATAACGTATTTTCTTCCTTGCTGTTGATACAGTGATAACATAAACCCGTGAATATCACCTAAAACAACAAAGGCTAAACTTACAAAACCTGTAAATGGCTTCGCAAAGCCAGCGAGGTCCGCCTCAAGCACTGGACTTTCAAATGCAATCACATAAGACTCTATATACATTGGTATACTGAAGTCGACGACTTCAAATCGCAGATGATTCATGGGAAATGGAGCGCCGACCATCTCACATTCCTGAAAAATACGTATTATCTTTATTACCATGTTGAGTTTGTAAAAGTGAAACAAAATTCTGCCCTCAATACCTTTATCCTTTTTGGAGGTATTTACCCCGTGATGTTGGTCAGGGCTTCACCTTCCACCCCCACCACCCCAGGCCAGGCTCACAACCTCCCACACCCTCATCTACTAACCTCCTGCTCACTCACTGTTACGTGATATAATACATTACATCAGTCCTTAGAGTTAAAATATCCCTCCTAGGCCGTCACGTCCACCATACAAGAAATATGTACAGGATCTCCCAGCCTTCCTGTCTCCATCGCAGTCCCCTCGAGACCACAACATGGCTACAGCCAACCAAGACAACCAGAATGATCCCAAAATGGCTACAGCCAACCAAGACAAAGAAAGATCCCCTGGTCCTTCATGCTGGAATAAGTCTTCATAGTGTAGCTCGTATGTACACTGCATGTCTACAAGTATATCTTTTGGAACAGGTGGAGAGACCAACATGGGAGCCACGCCCTCGCCTGTACGGTCTCTGAATGTTGGTGTGTGAGATATAAGTGAGTTAAAGGTAACGTCAAAACAAGTCTGACTATTGCGAGCTGCCTAAGATCCATAGATCCAACAGTATGCACTCTGACTGAATCAAAATATTCACCCGGAAGGTTGGTAAACAGTAGAAGTAGAAACACGCGTCTGCTTCCACCTTGGTGCCTACATATATCTCCCTCAGTGGAGCTGGAATGAGTAGGGTAGCAAGTGTGAGAGAAGACCAGAGGTAACCCGAGCTACGAATAGGGTCAGAGACTCTGGGAGCATGGGGCACCAATGTACTGTAGTTTATAAATGAACTGGATTATTGAAACCAACTCAGAGCATTAACTTACTTGTTCCAGAGCGTTAGCATAGTGAACCAGGGATGGCATGCTTGCTGTACACTTGACTCTCGACACTCATCAGAGCAGCTCGAATGAATCTTCTAATAATGATATTTAAACCTATAGGAAATTAAAATTAAGAGAAAATTACATCATCTACTCTGATTTAAGAGAAATTGGTCGAGTTCTCCTTGAATAATCTAGGTTCTTCTCTCTGAGGTGAGGTGATTTTTAATCAAAACCAAATACAGGTATCAATCAGGGAGGTACTACCGCCTGGGAAGATATTGGAAGCATAATGTGTTGTCTAATGGTAGACCCTGCTGCCATATGGCATCACAAAAATTGTGACCAAGTCCCAGGTTGCTCATCTGACTTTCTGCCTCATTTACACACAATTGCAGGGTCTCAATTGTTTCTCTTACTTTGACAACACAACATACATATATTGTTTCTTACTATTGATTTTTTCTTTTTTGTATTTCTTTATTATTATTATTATTATTATTATTATTATTATTATTATTATTATTATTATTATTATTATTATTATTATTATTATTATTATTATTATTATTATTATTATTATTATTATTATTATTATTATTATTATTATTATTATTATTATTATTATTATCAGTGTTTTTATTCTTATTCTTATTGTTATTTTTATTACATTTTCGCCCTCAGTCCCCAATGTGAGTCAGTGACTTGTGCCCCGGTGGGGTAAACCCTGTAAGAAAATCGTATATATATATATATATATATATATATATATATATATATATATATATATATATATATATATATATATATATATATATATATATATATATATATATATATATATATATATATATATATATATATATATATATATATATATATATATATATATATATATATATATATATATATATATATTGCTCTAAATAGGGACAATCATACATTAAGTTCAAAAAGTAATTGAAGTGTTGGCAAATTAGGGTAACGTTTTCTTTTTATCGCTACACTGTAATGGAAATTAATGTACTTTAGTTAAAATTTACTCTGCTTCACTTAGGACGTCGTTTGTCATTATGAGACAACCAAGTTGGTTATATAAGCTCAGGTTAATAATAATAATATCAATAATATATTTAGTCACAATGAATGTGCAGTACATAGAGTATGTTACAGGGAATCAGTTTAACCAGGTATTTCACATAATCCATAATATGCGGAGGTTCAAAATCAACCATATTGACATTTCAAAAAAGCTAGAAACATTTTCTTCTCGAATTCATATCAGAGATAAATATAAAATGGTTTCCTGTGATGTGTCACCATTGTTTGCTAGAGCATAAAACAGCAGTGATATACTTACGTGACAGGAAACTAAACCCATCGCGCCCAGCCACGTGCCATTAGCCAGTTTATATCCCGGACTTGGTAAGTCTGAGAACACAAACTCGTAGCTGTTATAAAAAAAGAGATACAAATAATAGCAATAGACCAGACTACAGTAAGACAATCCTACAGTACCACATACAACAGTAAGACAATCCTACAGTACCACATACTACAGTAAGACAATCCTACAGTACCACATACAACAGTAAGACAACTCTTCGGTACCACATACAACAGTAAGGCAACTTTACAGCACTACACACTACAGTACCACACACTACAGTACCACACACTACAGTAAGACAACTCTACAGTACCACACCTTACAGTAAAACAACTCTACAGTACCACACTACAGTAAGACAACACTACAGTACCACATACAACAGTAAGACAATCCTACAGTACCACATACAACAGTAAGACAATCCTACAGTACCACATACAACAGTAAGACAATCCTACAGTACCACATACAACAGTAAGACAACTCTACAGTACCACATACAACAGTAAGACAATCCTACAGTACCACATACAACAGTAAGACAATCCTACAGTACCACATACAACAGTAAGACAACTCTTCGGTACCACATACAACAGTAAGACAATCCTACAGTACCACATACAACAGTAAGACAATCCTACAGTACCACATACAACAGTAAGACAACTCTTCGGTACCACATACAACAGTAAGGCAACTTTACAGCACTACACACTACAGTACCACACACTACAGTACCACACACTACAGTAAGACAACTCTACAGTACAACACCTTACAGTAAAACAACTCTACAGTACCACACTACAGTAAGACAACACTACAGTACCACACACTACATTAAGACAACACTACAGTACCACACACTACAGTAAGACAACACTACAGTACCACACAGTACAGTACCACAACACTACAGTACCACACACTACAGTAAGACAACTCTACAGTACCACACACTACAGTAAGACAACTCTACAGTACCACACAGTACAGTACCACACACTACAGTACCACACACTACAGTACCACAACACTACAGTACCACACAGTACAGTAAGACAACACTATAGTACCACACACTACAGTACCACACACTACAGTAAGACAACTCTACAGTACCACACACTACAGTACCACACAGTACAGTAAGACAACTCTACAGTACTACACACTACAGTACCACACACTACAGTACCACACACTACAGTAAGACAACTCTACAGTACCACACACTACAGTAAGACAACACTACAGTAGAACAACTCTACAGTACCACACACTACAGTAAGACAACGCTACAGTACCACCTTACAGTAAGACAACGCTACAGTACCACACACTACAGTAAGACAACACAGTACCACACCACAGTAAGACAACTCTACAGCACCACACACTAGTACACACTACAGTGAGAACAACTCTACAGTACCACACACTACAGTAAGACAACACTACAGTACACACTACAGTAAGACAACGCTACAGTACCACACACTACAGTAAACAACGCTACAGTACCACACACTACAGTACCACACACTACAGTAGAACAACTCTACAGTACCACACACTACAGTAAACAACACTACAGTACCACACACAACAGTAAGACAAAACTACAGTACCACACACACTACAGTACCACACACTACAGTAGACAACACTACAGTACCACACTACAGTAAGACAACACTACAGTACCACACACTACAGTACCACACTACAGTAAAGACAACACTACAGTACCACACTACAGTAAGACAACGCTACAGTACACACCTTGAACAACCAACTCTACAGTACCACACACTACAGTAGAACAACTCTACAGAAACACATACTACAGTAGAACAACTCTACAGTACCACACCTTACAGTAAGACAACACTACAGTACCACACCTTACAGTAAGACAACACTACAGTACCACACACTACAGTAAGACAACTCTACAGCACCACACACTACAGTACCACACACTACAGTACAACAACTCTACAGAAACATACTACAGTAGAACAACTCTACAGTACCACACTACAGTAAGACAACGCTACAGTACCACACATACAGTAAACAACACTACAGTACCACACACAACAGTAGACAACACTACAGTACCACACACTACAGTACCACACACTACAGTAGAACAACTCTACAGAAACACATACTACAGTAGAACAACTCTACAGTACCACACACTACAGTAAGACAACGCTACAGTACCACACCTTACAGTAAGACAACACTACAGTACCACACACTACAGTACCACACACTACAGTAAGACAACACTACAGTACCACACACTACAGTACCACACACTACAGTAAGACAACGCTACAGTACCACACCTTACAGTAAGACAACACTACAGTACCACACACTACAGTACCACACACTACAGTAAGACAACACTACAGTACCACACACTACAGTAAGACAACACTACAGTACCACACTACAGTACCACACACTACAGTAAGACAACACTACAGTGCCACACTACAGTACCACACACTACAGTAAACAACACTACAGTACCACACACACTACAGTACCACACACACAGTAAGACAACACTACAGTACTACACACAACAGTAAGACAACACTACAGTACCACACACTACAGTAAGACAACACTACAGTACCACACACTACAGTAAAACACTACAGTACCAAACACACAGTACCACACACTACAGTAAGACAACACTACAGTACCACACACTACAGTACCACACACTACAGTAAGACAACACTACAGTACCACACACTACAGTACCACACACTACAGTAAGACAACACTACAGTACCACACACTGCAGTACTACACACAACAGTAAGACAACACTACAGTACCACACACACTACAGTACCACACACTACAGTAAGACAACACTACAGTACCACACACTACAGTACCACACTACAGTAAGACAACACTACAGTACCACTACAGTACCACACACTACAGTAAGACAACACTACAGTACCACACTACAGTAAGACAACACTACAGTACCACACACTACAGTAAGACAACACTACAGTACTACACACTACAGTACCACACACTACAGTAAGACAACACTACAGTACCACACACTACAGTAAGACAACACTACAGTACCACACACTACAGTAAGACAACACTACAGTACCACACACTACAGTAAGACAACACTAAGTACCACACACACACTACAGTAAGACAACACTACAGTACCACACACTACAGTACCACACACTACAGTAAGACAACACTACAGTACCACACACTACAGTACCACACACTACAGTAAGACAACACTACAGTACCACACACTACAGTACCACACACTACAGTACCACACTACAGTAAGACAACACTACAGTACCACACACTACAGTAAGACAACACTACAGTACCACACTACAGTAAGACAACACTACAGTACCACACACTACAGTACCACACACTACAGTACTACGTACCACTACAGTAAGACAACACTACAGTACTACACACTACAGTACCACACACTACAGTAAGACAACACTACAGTACACACACTACAGTACTACACTGTTACCACACTACAGTACCACACACTACAGTAAGACAACACTACATGCCACACTACAGTAAGACAACACTACAGTACCACACACTACAGTAAACATCACTACAGTACCACACACTACAGTAGGACAACACTACAGTACCACACTACAGTACCACACACTACAGTAAAGACAACACTGTACCACACTACAGTAAGACAACACTACAGTACCACACTACAGTCAAGACACACTACAGTACCACACACCTGTGAACATCACTACAGTACCACACACTACAGTACCACACTACAGTAAGACAACACTACAGTACCACACACTACAGTACCACACTACAGTAAGACAACACTACAGAACACACTACAGTAAGACATCACTACAGTACCACACACTACAGTAAGACAACACTACAGTACCACACACTACAGTAAGACAACACTACAGTACCACACACACTACAGTAGACAACACTGGTACCACACACTACAGTAAGACAACACTACAGTACCACACACTACAGTAAGACAACACTACAGTACCACACACTACAGTAAGACAGTACCACACACTACAGTAAGACATCACTACAGTACCACACACACTACAGTAAGACAACACTACAGTACCACACACTTCAGTAAGACAACACTACAGTACCACACACTACAGTAGACAACACTACAGTACCACACACTACAGTACACACTACAGTATGACAACACTACAGTACCACACACTACAGTAACACAACACTACAGTACCACACACACTACAGTAAGACAACACTACAGTACCACACACTACAGTACCACACACTACAGTACCACACACTACAGTAAGACAACACTACAGTACTACACACTTCAATAAGACAACACTACAGTACCACACACTACAGTAAGACAACACTACAGTACCACACACTACAGTAAGACAGCACTACAGTACCACACACTACAGTACCACACACACTACAGTACCACACACTACAGTAAGACAACACTACAGTACTACACACTACAGTAAGACAACACACTACAGTACTACACACACTACAGTAAGACAACACTACAGTACACACACACTTCAGTAAGACAACACTACAGTACCACACACACTACAGTAAGACAACACTACAGTACCACACACTACAGTACCACACACTACAGTCACACACACTACAGTAAGACAACACTACAGTACGACACACTACAGTACCACACACTACAGTACCACACACTACAGTACCACACACCACAGTACCACTCACAACAGTAAGACAACACTACAGTACCACACACTACAGTACCACACACTACAGTACCACACACTACAGTAAGACAACACTACAGTACGACACACTACAGTACCACACACTACAGTAAGACAACACTACAGTACCACACACCACAGTACCACTCACAACAGTAAGACAACACTACAGTACACCACACTACAGTAAGACAACACTACAGTACGACACACTACAGTACCACACACTACAGTACCACACACTACATTACCACACACTACAGTACTACACACTACAGTAAGACAACACTACAGTACCACACACTACAGTAAGACAACACTACAGTACCACACACTAAGTACCACACACTACAGTAAGACAACACTACAGTACCACACACTACAGTAAGACAACACTACAGTACCACACACTACAGTAAGACAACACTACAGTACCACACTACAGTAAGACAACACTACAGTACCACACACACTACAGTAAACAACACTACAGTAAGACAACACTACAGTACCACACACTAGTAAAGACAACACTACAGTACCACACACTACAGTACACACACTACAGTACCACACACTACAGTAAGACAACACTACAGTACCACACACTACAGTAAGACAACACTACAGTACTACACACAGTACCACACACACTACAGTAAGACAACTCTACAGTACCACACACTACAGTAAGACAACACTACAGTACCACACACTACAGTAAGACAACACTACAGTACCACACTACAGTACCACACACACTACAGTAAGACAACACTACAGTACACACACTACAGTAAGACAACACTACAGTACCACACACTACAGTACCACACACTACAGTAAAACAACACTACAGTACCACACACTACAGTACCACACACACTACAGTAAGACAACACTACAGTACCACTCACAACACTAAGACAACACTACAGTACCACACACTACAGTAAGACAACACTACAGTACCACACACTACAGTAAGACAACACTACAGTACCACACACACTACAGTAAGACAACACTACAGTACCACACACTACAGTAAGACAGCACTACAGTACCACTCACAACAGTAAGACAACACTACAGTACCACACACTACAGTAAGACAACACTACAGTACCACACACACTACATTTCCACACACAAGAATAAGATAACACTACGGTACCAAACACTACAGTAAGACAACACTACAGTACCACACACTACAGTAAGACAACACTACAGTAAGACCACCTCTACAGTAACACATCACTACAGTACCACAACACTATAGTACCACACACTACAGTAAGACAACACTACGGTACCACACACTTCAGTACCACACTGTACAGTAAGACAACACTACAGTACCACACACTACAGTAAGACAACACTACAGTAAGACAACACTACAGTAACACATCACTACATTACCACAACACTATAGTACCACCCACTACAGTAAGACAACACTACAGTACCATACATTGTAGTACCACACACTACAGTACCACTCAGTACAGTAAGACAGCACTACAGTACCACACACTACAGTACCACACACTATAGTACTGCACACTACAGTACTACACACTACAGTACCACAACACTACAGTACCACACACTACAGTAAGACAATACTACAGTACTACACACTTCAATACCAATACACTACAGTGCCACACATTTTAATAAGACAAAACTACAGAACCACACACTACAGTACCACACACTACAGTACCACACACTACAGTAAGACAACACTGCAGTACTACACACAACATAACCACACACTACAGTATCACAACACTACAGTACCACACACTACAGTAAGACAACACTACAGTACCACACACTACAGTACCACACACTACAGTACCACACACTACAGTACAACCTACAGTACCACACACTACAGTACAACACACACTACAGTACCACACACTACAGTACCACACACTACAGTACCACACACTACAGTAAGACAACACTACAGTACCACACACTACAGTAAGACAACACTACAGTACCACACACTACAGCACCACACACTACAGTACCACACAATACAGTACCACACACTACAGTACCACACACTACAGTACCACACACTTCAATAAAGAAAATGCATTAAATATGTCACTACAGTTGGGTTTTTCTTCTGTCACTTGTTTCTCGTTTTATTGGACACAGGAAGCCGTTGACTCTGGTCGTTTTGCCTTCAGTGAACCAAGAAGATGTTAGTGGTATAAAGTTTTCTTTCTCAGATTAATGATACTAAGGGGTTCCTATACTCGGATCCGTAAGATGAATCCAAGATGGCTAAATCCAATATGGCTGCCCTGACGTCCGGCCAATATAGGGAATCGAATATAACTTTTGATTGGAGTATATTAGAACCATTGATGCTCGGTGGCTCAACTCCGTCCTTCGTGAAGATGGTCCTATCGAGTTGTCAAGTTATTATGTTATGCTGGAAAGAAATATAGGATCTCCAAATTTGTCCAATATCACCCAGTCTTTATGTTTGGCCCTCTGATTGATGACCCACCTCACATCCAGACACTGTCCTCACAAATTGTAAGAAAAGACTTTTGTATAAACATAAAATTAATGAAAACTTTGTTACATTAATTACGTAATAGAGCCCAGTCATCAAATCTTTATGTTGCTCTTCATGGACAACGTCTAGTAGGTAGTAGGCAGCTATCAAACAGGGAGGTACTACCGCCTGGAAAGATATTGGAAGCATAATGCATTGTCTAATGGTAGACCCTGCTGCCATATGGCATCACGAAAATTGTGACCAAGTCTCAGGTTGCTGGTCTGACTTTCTGCCTCATTTACACACAATTGTAGGGTCTCAATTGGTTTTACTTACTTACTGACAACACAACTTACATACGAGTATATCGTTTCTTACTATTGATCTTTTTTTTTCATTGTTGTATGTCTCTATGGTTCTTTATTATTATTATTACTTGTATTATTATTATTATTATTATTATTATTATTATTATTATTATTATTATTATTATTATTATTATTATTATTATTAATATTATTATTATTATTATTATTATTATTATTATTATTATTATTATTATTATTATTATTATTATTATTATTATTATTATTATTATTATTATTATTATATTATTATTATTATTATTATTATTATTATTATTGTTATTATTATTATTATTATTATTATTATTATTATTATTATTATTATTATTATTATTATTATTATTATTATTATTATTATTATTATTTGTATTATTATTATTATTTTTATTTGTGTGCCTCCAGTCCCCAATGTGGGTCAGTGACCTGTGCCAGGGTGGTCTAATCCCCATTAAAAAATAAATGTCTTTGTCGGCCCGTCACACTGGAGTTTGACATCGATCATGAGCAGCGAGTCATGGGTTCGATCAATATGTGTGTTTCGGATGGTGTCAGCAGAAGCTCGGCTACTTCGCTGCGGGCACACTGGCAATATACAAAATACATCACCTGGCACGTGCTGAAGGTGGACCATCGTCTGCCCGAAGATGCCAAGGTTGACCTTCTTCCTAGTGATAACATTTGCCGTCACAATAAGGGGTCATGGAACTCAGTTTCCACCGACCAGTTCGGTGAGCAGAATGACATTAAAAGGGGGAAGCTACCTGGAGGGCCCAAAGTCTTATCGCTGTCGGCTGATTAGGTGGCTATCTGGGTTGAGACCAACTACCTCTATGCTCACCCTGCCCATGGACTCAATGTCCTCAACTGAAGACAGTGCAAAGACGGAGGGGAAGAACAAATAGGAGAGTCAAGGGAGGAAGAAGCTTACCAGAGAAGACAGAAGGCGGATACAAGATGAGTTGGCAAAGCACTCCCATCATCACAAAAAATGTTAGTTCCAACCTTAGCAACATTGTAAATGGTAAGGTTGCGAGTACTGACGTTAATGTCCACGACGCTGTGCATATTAGCGAAGAAGTGGCTGAAGCTTTTCGTTCCTCAATGACAGATGGAATCCATCAAGCGACAAGTCCGTGTAAAACATGGGTGCCATCTGTTTACGTCTCCTGGTTGTTGGGCAGCAGCGTCAACTTCATCTCTCCCCACCTCCCACGTACTCCAGCACGAACTATGCACAGTCCCACCGTCCCTCATTGACGAGTATGGTTGTCTGCGGAAAGGAAACAAGGCGGTGCTGGTCGATAGGTTGGTGGGACATCAGCTTGTGGATCCTGATGTGTTGATCGTCGATGCACAGCACTGCTGTATTATGTAAGCTGGCCGTGTGAGGGATTTGCCCCTGGCCTTGCCCCAAGCATGAAGACCCGCTTCAGCTTTTACCCTTCTGAGGTTCAATTTGTCTTCGACCGGTATGACGATCAGTCTGCGAAAGACCATGAGCAGATGCGTGGTTCCGGCGAAGACTCTATCGAGTACAATGTCACCATATCAAGCCCGCTACCGAATCGTGACAGCATCATGCAAAACAAGGTGAACACGAAAGCCTTAGCTCATGTACTGTGTACATTCAGCCATGGGCAAAATGTCACGATGGTGGGAAGAGAAAAGCCCGTCTTCACTCACGACGAAGCATATGTAACTATGGTCAGCTATTTGCTGCAAGCAGTTGATAGCGCGAAAAAGACCATCCAAATGCTGAATGACGACATCGATATCTTTATGCTGCTCGTATACTGGTGTTGGAAGATCCAGTTGCAGACCAATGTGCAGTTGGAGCGGTGAGACTGACACGATCTGGATATCAGTGCAAGCAGACCTGGACCAAAGTGCCTTCAGATTTTGGGCATACTTGCACTATCTGGATGTGATAACGTGTCCTATTCATTCAGCTGTGGAAAGGTTAGTGCCCTGAAGACCCTGGTGTCAGGAGACATCCCTGGCCTGTATACTGCTCTTGGAGAGGAGGGTGCCACTCCTAAGGAAATAATGAAAAAGGAGCAGGAATTCTTCGCTGCACTGCATGGTGTAGCTGATAGCACATGCATGAATACAGCCAGGTATGAGATTGATTCGAGGAAATCAAAGGGTAAACGTCCATCGATAAAGTCACTTCCTCCAACAGACACCAACGTGTCGTATCAAATTCAAATTCAAATTCAGAACATTTATTGACAACGTGTCGTATCTGTAGGTAGTAGGTATTAGGCAGCTATCATACAGGGAGGTACTACCGCCTGGGAAGATATTGGAAGCATAATGTGTTGTCTATGGTAGACCCTGCTGTCATATGGCATTACGAAAATTGTGACCAAGTCCCAGGTTGCTGATCTGACTTTCTGCCTCATTTACACACAATTGCAGGGTCTCAATTGTTTCTCTTACTATTGACAACACAACATATATACTGTATATTGTTTCTCACTATTTTTTTTTTCAATTTGTATTTCTTTATTATTATTATTATTATTATTATTATTATTATTATTATTATTATTAGTAGTAGTAGTAGTGGTAGTATTAGTAGTATTAGTAGTAGTATTAGTAGTATTATTAGTATTATTAGTATTATTAGTATTATTAATATCAGTATTAGTATTAGTATTAGTATTAGTATTATTATTACATTTTCGCCCCCTAGGCCCCGATGTGGGTCAGTGACCTGTGCCTGGGTGGGCTAATCCCCGTAAAAAAAAAAAAAAAAATGCGCTGCGCACTCATCTCCAGGTGATGCCGTGGAAGGCGGCGAATAAGCAGAACCCACCAACTGTTGATATCACCAATTATGATTGGGAGATTGTGGACAACGTTCTGTCACCGTGTACAGCACCCGGACCTATTTCTCCAACCGAACTCATTAATGTTATCAGCTGCCAATGCGAAGCTGAGGGGAAAGCATGCAGTAGCCATAATATGCAACTGTCAATCGGTTGGATTATCCTGCGCGTATTATTGTCTGTGTTGGCGGAACTCATTGCGGTAACCCTCGAATTAAGCAGATCGTTGCAATGATTTGCCCATGGATGAGAAATTGTCATCTCGCGGATCCGAGTTTACGAACCCCAAAGCATCATTATTCTGAAGATTTTTTTTTATACGTCTAACAATTTCTAGGTAACCATAAATACAAATGGACTACTAAGTTCCAATAATGAAATACAAAATCTAATATATCATACTTGGCATTACAACAATAATGAACTTTACTGTATAAACATAGAATCAGCGTGTGGTGAGTTAAGTGCAGTAAACAGAACAAACTCTTACCACGTGTTGAGTTTGGTTGTTATTATATCCAGCACCTCTATCATGGGCCCGTCGACCGTGTAGGGGGTCGTGGTGTAGTCAATAAACATGTGCCCCAAGTACTGTTGAGGATAACAAGATGAACGCGTTAATACCTAAACCAAGACATTCTTTGCATGATTAAAGTCAAATATGACTTCTTAATGTCTCATGAGAGTTTCATAGAGGTATAATGTGGCTCACTTTACTGCCATAATTATATCATCATAGCCTAATATATGTTGAACACAAATGCTTTTGCTTTTAATTTAAAAATGAAAAATAAAAAAAAATATTCATCTCTAAAACACGAGACGTTGGTAATATATCTGTCTTAACATGAGACTTCAATCAATCAGAGTACCGTCCTCATAACTCAGGGTTGGCGACCACAGTCCTCCACTCTAGACGTTCTCGGGCTGTTTTCACCAATCCTCCAAGGTTTTGTATCTCTCTGGGAACCCAGTTTTTAATTTCATTCGTTCACCTCAGTCTCTGCCTCCCTCTGGCCCTCGTACCCTCAACTTTGCTCATTAATTTTTGTCATTATCCCATCATCCCTTATTATATGACCAAAGTTCTCATTTTTATTTTTCTGTACATTTCAAGTACTTCTCTTGATTGTTTGCTAATCTTAGAATTTTTTCATTTGCTTTCCTGTCAGTGTAGCTTATTCTTTGCATCCTCCTATAACAGCGGTTCCCAATTAAGGCTAAACTACTCCTAAGGGGGTAATTTGACGTTTTCAGGGGTCACGACAGCCCATGAGATATAACCATATTTTTCCTGTTTCTTGATTCCATACACTGCCACTGGTCATTCATGTGTCAGACACGTCCTGGACACGGTAGATACCTCCCAAAGCGGGGGTAATGAGTAGTGTTATCAGACTTGTCTTGGGGTAATGGCTGACCTATACTACCACATATCAAAGGTCTCCAACATCTTTCTGGTGTCTGCTGAAAGTATCCGCTCTTCTGACCCATACGTCAATCCTAGCCTTTCAGCAGCCTCTTTTTCTCGATTTGAAGCTAATGTCCCTTTTCATTAGGTCTTTTAAATTATTAAATGTTGTTATCGCTTGCCCTATTTTTGTTTTTATTTCTTCCATAACAAATGCGGTAATGTTACTTCCTAGATACACAAAATTTTCCACCTGTTTAAGTTTCATATTTCCAATTTGGAAACAACCATTATTTTTTCCTTTACAACATTAACTCTTTAACCATGTTTTTTCACGTTTTTCCACTCATCTATTAAAAAAATTTTGTAACGCCTCTTCATTATCTGTGGTAAGAGCAGTCTCGTCTACATAGGGTTCATTTTTAAACTATTTTTCGTGTTTAATGTCAAAGGCTTTGTTTTGCTCAGAGAGTACTTGCTAGCTCTCGATGACACACTGCCCACAAGTACGGGAGGCAATGTGGTTGGACCTTTTGGTGATGATCCAACAGTAACGCCCGAGAATAGTTTATTTTGTCTTTCCATGATTTTTCAAGGGCAAGAGACTTTAGATACTTTTATTCAGAGGACAATCGAATGACTGGGAGACATTGTTGTTAACACACACGCGATGAGCTGTGTTCATGAGCTGACGTACACGTGAAGAGCTGTAATCATGAGCTGACACACGCGCGATGAGCTATGAACGTAAGCTGACACACTCGAACTGAGCTGGTGTTGTAGTAGTAGTAGTAGCAGCGTAAAGTGTGACTTTATTATGTAACTAACTGGGGTGTCCGGCATCGCCCAGTTTGTTTTTGAAGACGTAAAGTTAACCTCCTAGAATTACAAGGTTGGAGGGCCGACCACTGGAGTCAATCCCACACAATTTCACTTTCGTCTAGTCAAACCGTCTGCTGGATTTTTTGGGTACTTGCGTAGTGCAATCTTACATCTGGCAACTCCTTGAGGATTTCAGCCATCCGATTTCGTACAAAGATTTTATTAGATTTGTTATTAGCGACCCATTGTAAGGCGCCTTCTCTATCTGTCTCGATACGGATCCCAATAACCGTGACATGACTTAGGGTAGTTTTCAGATAACTAGCTAGCCTGCTACCAATAACAATTGCCAATAATAATTAATTAGGGTCAAGACTTTGACTGAATAGGTGCCAATATAGAAGTGACGATCATTGGGGCTCTCATTTTATCAACTAAGTACTCGACAGCACCATAGGCTCTCGGGCTGGTGTCACAGAAGACACGAAGGTTACAGTCAACCTGTTCTCTACAGCCGTTTAACTTCCATACCTCCCACTTGTCTAATATCGGGCGGTGGTCACTTAACAACACTTTATTACACTACAGTAGCCAGGCGGTGGTCACTTAACAACACTTTATTACACTACAGTAGCCAGGCGGTGGTCACTTAACAACACTTTATTACACTACAGTAGCCAGGCGGTGGTCACTTAACAACACTTTATTACACTACAGTAGCCAGGCGGTGGTCACTTAACAACACTTAATTACACTACAGTAGCCAGGCGGTGGTCACTTAACAACACTTTATTGCACTACAGTAACCAGGCGGTGGTCACTTAACAACACTTTATTACACTACAGTAGCCAGGCGGTGGTCACTTAACAACACTTTATTGCACTACAGTAGCCAGGCGGTGGTCACTTAACAACACTTAATTACACTACAGTAGCCAGGCGGTGGTCACTTAACAACACTTTATTGCACTACAGTAACCAGGCGGTGGTCACTTAACAACACTTTATTACACTACAGTAGCCAGGCGGTGGTCACTTTACATCAACACTCTACAAAACAACAACAACGTGTGAAACACTTACTATCATGGCGCAAACTTTGAGACAAAGAGACGAGTTGGCTGCTCTAGCGGTCATTCCTGTAGCGGCGGCAGTCATTCCTGTAGCGGCGGCAGTCATTCCTGTAGCGGCTGCTGTCATTCCTGTAGCGGCGGCAGTCATTCCTGTAGCGGCGTCGGTCATGCCCGTATCGGCGTCGGTCATGCCCGTAGCGGCGTCGGTCATGCCTATGGCGACGATGGCCACGGCAGCAGTCACGGCAGTGTTCATGGTGGCGACGGCAGTCAGAGTGGCAGGAGAAGCGTCCCTCACACAGTGACTCCTCCCCGCCCTCCCGTCATTGAAGGTCTGCGTCTCATGATTTAATTTAGTGACCTGATTAATTTCATTTCGTGATCCACGAGGAGATTAATTAATTTTAAATGTAATTTTTCCATTTTTTTCATTTGCATCACACACCCACACATTAAATACAATATATATATATATATATATATATATATATATATATATATATATATATATATATATATATATATATATATATATATATATATATATATATATATATATATATATATATATATATATATTGCTTAAAGGTGGTAAATAATACACTTTCTATGCTGTATACCTGATACCTGACGGACTTGCTGGTGGAACGGTTCGTGACCAGGGTTTGGGTGTTATTGGTCTTAGCTACTAGTTCACATTATTAAGTGTTATTTGTAATAAACGTAATTTCACTTAAATTCTGAATGTTTTAATTGTACCTTATACTACTTCTCTCAATATTCTATGGTTGATTCAAGTTGATATGAGTCTGCACACGCGATACCGTTACCAGATAATGGATTATATTATCAAACAAATAAGATTTTATTAAGTTCATGGCCGTTTCTAGAAATACTGAGTATCACTTGTATTTGTATTCTCATCATAACTGCCTCATGGTAATGAGAGGACACAATATTATTTTACTCTATAAATTGTCTGAAATGATTCCACTACCAGCAACCCAGAGTATGAGCTGGGTGGCGAGTACGTGGTGTTATCGTTTTGCATCATAAATTGCACATTTGATAATAATAATAATAATAATAATAATAATAATAATAATAATAATAATAATAATAATAATAATAATAATAATAATAATAATAATAATAATAACAGCAGCAGCAGCAGCTATGCTATGTGGTTTGTTGATTTCAAACTGAGCAGCTGCCAACTCAACTATTTTTGTTCACTTCACATCAACCAGGAAGTCCTGGTTGTTTTAATTGATAATTAATCCCTTCACTACGAGTCTTCTTATCTATTTTATTTTGGCTACCGCCAGACGATTTTATTCAGCCATGGAAGTTCCATCTAAAAGCCAGGGAGTAAGACAAAACTTCGCTGCTTCTACAAGATATAGATTCAAACATATCCATAACCCATTTGTAAATAAATGTGCCCTTTTGCAAAGAAAGACCTTACTTACAACATAATTTCACCCCTTCTCATCCGATTGAAAATTTAATATTTTTACCTAGCTATCACTAGACGATTACACTTAGCTAAGGAGACCCCGTCGGTATTGTCAAAGCTTATTTTTATTTAAAATCTCCCAATTGATATCCTGTGAACTTTCCTTCCTCAACCCTAGCACCCCGTCTCTCCTCCACAGAAAAACACCTACCCGACCTCTCCCCTCTCCCTCCCTGTCACTAGTTAATGCTTCGAATTCATATTTCAGAGTTCAGGGTTTACACGTCAAAGGCAGAGAGAGAGAGAGAGAGAGAGAGAGAGAGAGAGAGAGAGAGAGAGAGAGAGAGAGAGAGAAAATTAGTTTCTTTAGGAGTATTGAAGAATATGGAAGAGACAATGGAGGCAGCAAGATTTAATGTTCGAAAGGTTAAAGTAAAAATTTTAAACTAAAACAGTGAAGCTTGAACATGAGAATTTAGAAATAGGGACAAGGAACAGTAAATTCAGGCATATAAGAGAATAGAATTGAAACAGGTTGAAGCAGAGACACAAACAGGTGTAAGGCAGGATAGTCAAGAAATAGATGCTAGATTTGTACAGCTGTCGGAATTTGTGGAGGAAAGGGCAGAGTATTAGGCACTCCTGGTCCTCACGTGATTTCAAGGAGAGGCGAGGGTAACCTATGCTTGTTTAAGTATAACAAAGTCGGCTTATTATGAGGCTATACAACAGGTTGTTTTGCACAACTTCTGTCACGTTAACCTAAGATTGTTTTTGGGAGTGAACCTGATTGTTGTATCTAAGGTGTGGAGAGCGCTGCCATGTGAAGGTATCGGTGGAGGTGTGTAATAATAACTTGCTTTTTGCTGTAGTTTTCGTAGTGTTTTCGTGATATAAGTATAAGATCGGTAGATCACATGTAATCGCCTGACTTAGAATTTTCGTTATATTAGAAATTGTATTTACAATTTTTCAGAACTTTTTTTTTAACTAGCTAGCTGACATTTGTGCTACCCCTATGTTACTCAGAATTCCATTGCTACTCGGATATCTGGGATATCTGATGTATCAAAAATCATTTCTCATTGAGAATCCGAGTTTTATTTAAAATCAATGGCATGTTCAGAAATCCAATGCCAGTTAGAATTTTTAGTGTAAAAGGAATTTTCATCTTATTCATAAATTAACATTAACTGAAACATTTAATTGCATGAGTAACTATTTACATTATGAGAAAGAAAGGGGTAAGAAGCCAATCTGTTTAATGTGTAAATATTATACAAGAACAATAAAATAAGTTCGAAAGCAGTATTACTTTGAGGTGCTGAAGGAGCTTAACACCGCCACCTAAAATGTTTTGTGATTTGACAGAAAAAAAATACTTAAAGCCTTCAAAGCGTTTTATTTTGCTCATAAATGTTAAACACAAATAAATCTATCTAAGATAATTTACTAATATACTTCATAACTTTTCCAGTAACAAAAAAGGATTTTATTTCTTCACTTAATGTGATGATCGCACATGCCCTTTGATGTTTCCAGCAGTAACGCCACTGACCGACCCCAAGTCAGTGTTGTAGTTCAGGCCGACCTTTGAGTGCCTGGTGACCCTTGAGAGCCACTTCCACCAGCAGCACCACAGACGCCAACAACATTCCTGGTGGAAATGATCACTTCTTAGTTATGAAATATTGTCCAGCGTCACATCTTAATGATATCCTAACGGCTGCTCCTCTTCTGTCTACGTGTAACTTCAGTTGAAAGTTTATTTATCATCATTAATTTAATCTTTACATGAGGTTATTTACAGGGTTCATCGACAGGCAGATTCTATCATAACATACTGTAGGACAGTTTACATTCTATGTTGACGAAAACCTTAGTTATAGTGTACTATAATAAATGTACCGTAAATTTTACGGTGGAATACCGGTAGCCCAGTTGCCAGTGCTCCACCGTAAAATTTACAGTGCCTAAATTACGGCGTCCGTAAATGTCATAGCAGACGACGACCATGTAACTGTAAAAAGAGGAACTAATAGAAAATCACCGTCAAACAAAATACAGTGGCCAACTGTAGATTTTTTTATAGTGAACCACTGTAATATTCGCGGGAATTTTTTACAGTGTACATCGTATACTCGAGCAAGATACTTTTAATAATATTTGTTTAAAAAATAAATATAAAATTTATGCTTAGAAAGACCTGCGATGATATTAAGAATATAAAATCATTCAACATATTTATGGCTTCAGACAGAAATATAAGACAAAAATAATACAGACACTACTTCTGTTCTGCAAAAAAGAGAAAAAATACAAATAAGAGTAACATCTGTGGATAACATACGTGTTTACAGCATAACACAAACCATTATTACATATACGCGATCATTTTAATAGTGGAACTTTATGGATCACTGGATCAAGGATAGTCTAAAATATTGTTAACACCAATAATGATATATTTCCTCTTTGTCATATCTTGGTCATGGTTTTAACACATTCTACATTTAGTTTAACATTATTTAAGTGGAAGTAGTACATCATTCCATAGACAAATGCCAGTATTGTAAACAAGAAAATACTCTTATCAAAGCTATCTACTCTTGAGACATCACAGGATAACTCACTACTTTCTCATGTTCTATAACCGAGGTGATTATGAATAATCCAAGTCTTAGCTCTTCTACTATGTACTCAACAGAAGAGCATTCAGCATTTAATTTACTATGTTGTTTTGCCTAACCTACAAAATACCTTCGTCCTCTGTTGTGATCAAAACTCCTCATCTCCTCCAACATATATTAAACAACATTTACGAATCCTTAGTTGCCGTTTTTAGAAACTTAACGTGAATGACCTTAGCGGTAAGTCTCGGGGTTCCTTACCTCCGGCATAAACAGCGAAGACGCCATAAAAGTCCTCCAGTTCCAGTGGCCGGAGGCTGTTTTTGGGTCTGGTGAAGGACTCAGGTGTAAAACAAACGGTTCCATTACGTACTGCAGAAAGATACAAATGTTCGATGATGCCAAATTCCAGAAGTCTTCTGAGACTGTAAATAAAAGAAACATATATATTATTTTTATCTCGTTTGTACTCGTCTTAAGTGCCTGGCAGGGAGGTAGAAAACACGTGGTTTAATAGATATAAAGCTTAGAAACCAATCACTTGCCCATCATTCTTATTAAGTTCTTTAATACCTTTTATCACATGATAAACTTAGACTTACATTGGGTCCAGCACGTGTTTGAGAGGCGAGCCCTTGGGAAATGCGAAGCCAGAAGATATTCCAGTGTAGATAGGCTCAGACGCAATATACATGGGACAGGAATTTGCCTGTAACATATATCAACATGTAAGACGCAAATACAAATCTTCACATATTATTGTAACAATATCAAAATAAACTATAAAGTGATCATCGAGAATTTGGAATGTTAACAGCAGATACAAAATATATAATTTGATCTTCTTAAGTGTTATGTGCAGTTACAACAGTTATCTTGTGTTGTTCTTAGGGTGGTAACTCTCACGCATTAAGTGCAATCTCTGCTATTTTTCCCTTTTTTCTCTTTTGGTTGTAGTGTGGTGGATTAATGCAATACTACACGCAAATCGTTGAGATCTGACAGAGAGTGTGAAATTTGGCATGAAGTTATCTTTTGCCACGTGGAAATATTTCCAGGGTGAGGACACGCTGGGACTTCACTCTGGCGGCCATTCTGAGCAAATTTAAAATGGCCGCCTCGATCCCACAGCCCAAATCATAAAATACCATATCTCAGGTTAGTTTCATATTGTTTTGAGGATACCTGATCAATCTAACTGTTTCGAGGTCAAGTTTACATGATAAGTTAAGGTCAAGGTCAATATTTACCCTAAAACACCACACCGGCTTTTGCAGACAGGCTCAATATATGAATTAATGAGTGGTGTAATAAAATGTGACACAAGTACTTTCATTACTACCCTTGGCACTAAATTGGTCATGGGTGAATGTGTGACCAACTCGTTAAGATATATTCATGTGATCGGATCTGCCATGTACTATGATTTCGTCAAGACACGCTTCAATTATGCCTCAAAGGCCATCACTGAAACTATCCATCGTAATGGACTGTACACGTTCAAAAACGTACCTGACAAACAAAGATGCAAAAGTTCAAGCACTCAAACACAACTCAGCCTTGGTCACTCAGTTCTTAATTCTGCCATCACAACCAGATGCATATGTTGATGAGTTTTTCATGTATGAAAATAAAAGCACCCACGCCATTAGCTGTTGCTGGTCGTTTGCAAATTGGTATGAAGTCCGATCCCCTGAAATGTTTGGAAAAGGTGAACGAAAAACCAGCTGGAGATGCAACAGTTGTCCATTTTATCCAACCCACCCAACCCATGAGCACGATCAGTGGATATACGGAGAAGCACTTGGTGACATTTGCAAGATCTCAAGCCTCTGGTTGTGTTGATCGTATGGACTGGATACGGCATATCTAACCTGAGAGAAGACTGAAAGACCAAGCTCATGCGAATCAAGGGGATGGTCCAAGAAAAACAATTACTCCAACAATCCTATCAACCAAAAAGAGTGTAGAGAATAAAACAGAACTCTTCACACTCACCAGTAAGCGGTTAGCTGAGGAAGACCTGGGTGTGCAACTTATCACAACACAAGAAAAAGTTCTTACTCAACCACCCTGTGGCACGGAGGGTCTGGGACCGTGTAACCATCAAGAAACTGACACGGGGAAGATCCTCCACCTCAAACATGCAGGTCAGCACGACCGTGACAAAGCATACCTCCGCAAAGTGGACACTGATGTCGTGGTTGTCGCAATCTCATTGTTCCCTGAACTGTCATTGTCTAAGCTATGGGTGGCTTTTGGGATTGGAAAACACTTCCAATATAACCCCATTCACATGCTAGCATCATAGCTCGGCCTTGAGTTAGGAATTGTGCTTCCCTTTTTCCATGCACTGACAGGCTGAGAGACTACATCGCAATTTGTAGGAGGTGGCAAGAAGACAGCTTGGGAAGTGTGGAAGCTCTTTCCAGAATTCACGGCTAGCTTGCTCGCAATATTGCGTGATCCCGACTACTTCACCATGAAATCTGTACTTATTTAAGTCACCGAACGTTTCATTGTCCTACTTTACAGTAAGTATTGTGAATCTGCTCCAGTGAATCAAGCCCGGATGGAGATGTTCTCACGAAGGAGTAGAACCCTCGACAATATCCCACCTACCCAGATAGACCTATTTCAGCATGTGAGACGAGCCATTCTTGAGGCAGCTTTCATTTGGGGTCAGGTGCTGCAACTTCATCAAAACATCCCTGAGCCTACCGATTGGGATGGATGATCTCAGATAAGGATTTGGTGCTATTCTGGACTACACTTGCAGATGTGAGTAAAGCTTGCTCGATCCTACTACACTGTGGGTACAAGAAATCATTCACTGGCAAGTGCATATACAACAAAGCCCACTTACACTGCCCCTCCTTATGTCACTGCCAAGGTGCTTATTGTAAAAAAATGATCTTACCTAATGTTCTCATTGGCTAAAACACATTAATTTTTTTATTTGTCTATATTACTTTTATTCTCAATAAGTTCACACAGGTTTCAGTGATAATTCAACTTTAAACAGCAACTACAGCCGCTCGATTGTAACTTCTTGACAACCGCAACCCCGTAACTATGAACTTTGACAACCGTGACATCCATAATACATAGGCGTTTTAGAGCCATGTATGACATTGACCTTGAATATTCATGTGACGGTGACCTTGAATCATTCCGAAACATAGTTATGTCGATCAGATAATCTCAAAACTATAAGAAACGAGCCCAAGGTCATCAAATTTGAGCCAGCGGTTGTAGAGATAGAAAGATGCAGGTGTTTTAGGTTAAAATATGACCTTGACCTAAACTTACCATGTGAACTTTACATCGAAACATTCCGAAACATAGTTAGATTGATCAGGCATCCTCAAATTTATAAGAAACGTGCCTGAGATATGGCATTTTATGATTTGGGCTGTGGAATTGAGACGGTCAATTTGAATTTGCTAAAAATGGCCGCCAGAGTGAATTCCCAGCGTGTCCCTACGCATGAAATGATTCTATGTAGTAAGAGGTAACTTCATGCCAAGTTTCACACTTTCTGCCGGATCTGAACGACTTTTGCATTAATCCACCCCACTATTGGTGTGAATTAAGGGAAAGAGAAACCTAAAAAAAAGGGAGAAAAGAAAATGAGGATAAGATTTTACGGAAGGTGTAAGAAGTGACAGGATATAAGGGAAGTGACAAGTAGGAACTTCACACACAGACACTTCCTCGTGTTCTTAACTTACCCTTAACCTACAGTGCTTTATGTTAATTAACTGTGCGTAATACTTTAGTTTCTACCTACGACACATTAGCCCCCAAAAAGAGTCTTACCATTGAGAACATATCGTGAAAAAGAGATCTCATTACGTAATCAGTGGCGACGATAACATATTTTCCAGCACTGCTTTCCTTCATTGCCAGAGGCGGGCTAGTGTGGAGTGTGAGCCGGTCGTTGACTCGGTGGAGCAGGGAGCCGGGTGGAGCGACCTGTACGCAGAGGACATTGTGTTATTATCTTCAATTTATTTTGGAATTTCTATCCTCGTTAAGTGTCTACCTCCAGGACTGTTTCTTCCCATTTCATTTCTGTCGGCTTTTGTATCTCTCTCTCACCTTTCTACTTATGTTCTCGGTATTTTAGTGAAGTATATTTGCTGCCTCTCTCTCCATCAGTAAACACTGTCAACCTACTGTTAGTCTCTGGTCCAGCCAAACTTCACCTGTCTCTCTCCAGCGGTGACTTGTTAACTTATCACATCTAACTCTCTTCTATCATTCTATTTGTGATGATACGAGATTTTGTTAACAAATATGATACTCAAGACAGTCTTACCATTAGAAGGATATAATATAATATATTTAATTTTAGTCAGTACATCAGTAAATAAGTTTATAATGGTCTTTCAGCACACATAATTTGTGACTAAGTTCATAAACACCTTAGTATATGTTGTGTGACATTCTCAGATTACCTAAGACTCTTGTCGTTCAGTTTATCATAAGAAGGTTACTATGTGTCACTTAGTAGCGTTAAATGTCCCGTTTTACATGTCATAAGTCAGCTGTGTTCTTTACTTTACGCCAAACTCTGTAAAAATCTGTTGTTGTTCTGTAGATGTTGGCAAGTTATCTATCATGTTAGTCCAAGAAGGCTGTGAAATATTGGATTAACGTTCAGATAGACTGTTTCCTCGGTAACCTGTCAGATTGTTTTTCCTCGGTAACCTGTCAGATTGTTTCTCCTCGGTAACCTGTCAAACTGTTTCTCCCTCGGTAGCCTGACAGACTGTTTCTCCCTCGGTAACCTGTCAGGCTGTTTCCTTCGGTAATCTGTCAGGGTGTTTTCTCCTCGGTAGCCTGTCAAACTGTTTCTCCGGTAACCTGTCAGGCTGTTTCTCCCTCGGTAACCTGTCAAATTGTTTCTCCTCGTAACCCTGACAGACTGTTTCTCCTCGGTAACCTGTCAGGCTGTTTCTGTAAGCTGTCAGACTGTTTCTCCTCGGTAACCTGTCATACTGTTTCTCCCTCGGTAACCTGTCAGGCTGTTTCTTTAGGCAACCTGTCAGACTGTTTTCTCTCCTCGGTAACCCGTCAGACTGTTTCTCCCTCGACAATGGAGTTAAACAAGGTGCAGTTTTTAGTGCAAGGTTTCCATCTAGTCTTAATTAATTGCCGAGTGTTGCATTCAGTGAAGATGGCAGCTATAAAGGAACACCTGTAAAGATAGCAGCCAAAGGAACACCTGTAAAGATGGCAGCTATAAAAGAACACCTGTAGATAGCAGCCATAAAGGAACACCTGTAAAGATGGCAGCTATAAAGGAACACCTGTAAAGATAGCAGCCATAAAGGAACACCTGTAAAGATGGCAGCTATAGGAACACCTGTAAAGATAGCAGCCATAAAAGAACACCTGTAAAGATGGCAGCTATAAAGGAACACCTGTAAAGATGGCAGCTATAAAGGAACACCTGTAAAGATGGCAGCTATAAAGGAACACCTGTAAAGATGGCAGCTATAAAGGAACACCTGTAAAGATAGCAGCTATAAAGGAACACCTGTAAAGATGGCAGCTATAAAGGAACACCTGTAAAGATGGCAGCTATAAAGGAACACCTGTAAAGATAGCAGCCATAAAGGAACACCTGTAAAGATGGCAGGCATAAAGGAACACCTGTAAAGATGGCAGCTATAAAGGAACACCTGTAAAGATGGCAGCTATTATAAACACCGTAAAGATAGCAGCCATAAAGGAACACCTGTAAAGATGGCAGGCATAAAGGAACACCTGTAAAGATGGCAGCTATAAAGAACACCTGTAAAGATAGCAGCCATAAAGGAACACCTAAAGATAGCAGTCATAAAGGAACATCCGTAAGGATGGCAGCCATAAAGGAAAATCTGTTTATAGTGTTAAGTCTTTACTCACCACGTCTGATTTGAACAAAATTATCAGAATGTGTCAAAATATCTTGTTAAGTATATCCTTATAAATGATCCTATTATGTATACCTCGGTTATTTGTAACTACACCACTGTTAATAATTTCGTACCAAATTTTCAGATTCTCTTCATCCATCCGAAGCAAAAACTAGAGAACAGTAGAAATGATTACGAGATTTGGTAGATATCAAGGTTTACATACCGTTACAAGATAATGAATCAGCGTCCCTTCAGGTAAAAACACGTGGATGTCCGTCTCCATCAACTCCTCGAGGCTGTTGAAGGGACTTGAACCTTGGGCATGATGAGCATCGCCTTCAGGTTACAACGAACTAGAACCAAGATGACTGATATCAGCAGCCACAGGCCAGAAAGAAGTCGAACAGAGTCCCTCTGTGGCGACCAAGTTGACGCTGTTGAGAGATAAAATACATATGAGATTTTAGTGAAACATATGATAATTTTTCTTGCATTACTTAAAACTTTAACCTTAAACAGATAATGAATTTAAGACAATAGGACTCAGTATCGTATGTTCAGTGACCAGTGGTAACTGCTATGAAGTATTACACAAGTCCATAACACAACAGCAACGCTCCGAGAGTAAGGTGTAGCATGCAGACGTGCTGTGCCTAGTTCAAAAAAAACAACATTTGTCGTTCGAAACATTTTGCGCAAGGAACTCTACGGGATACAGGTGAAGTCGGCCCTGGTGTTTTCGGCCCAGTAATCTCGGCCCATTTCGGTAATCTTGGCTCACATAGGATGTGGGCCAACGTCCACAATGATATTAACAGTCAGGATTCATATATGAGGCTTTTTTTCCAGTTATAAGGAAAGATAATCTATTTGTTTTATAAGTCCCTTAATATACCATTATTGCTTTTTTCCGATTCACAAAATTCAAGTTTACGTGTTTAAATATTTCATGTAGATCCACAGTGGAAACGGGGACAGGATAAATCTCGATAAAATCCACACAATACAGATGGCAGCACCAGCTTGAAGAGTCCTAGTTTAACATCCATTACACAAAAGGAAAATTGCGTTTTAACCTTTCACCGCGTGTCACGCACTTTTCATTTTAATCTGGCTACCGCCAGATGATTTTATTCAACTTAGGGTAACGTCCCGCAGT